>NW_013531873.1:407323-408255 GCF_000836235.2 Papilio xuthus | reverse complement strand
CACGTGTGATGACGTCACTGCTGTCAAATACCAGGCGCGCAGACGACACGAAGAGGTCGAATGGGACCCCTGTACTGACGTTAGTCAATCGTCATCAAAAGCGCTGACGTAAGTCACACGTCACCCGTGATGACGTCAATGCTGTCAAGTACCAGGCGCGCAGAAGACAAGAAGAGGTCAAATAGGATCCCTGTGCGGACGTCAGTCAATCGTCATCAAAAGCGCTGACGTAAGTGACACGTCACATGTGATGACGTCACTGCTGTCAAATACCAGGCGCGCAGACGACACGAAGAGGTCGAATGGGACCCCTGTACTGACGTCAGTCAATCGTCATCAAAAGCGCTGATGTAAGTCACACGTCACCCGTGATGACGTCAATGCTGTCAAGTACCAGGCGCGCAGAAGACACGAAGAGGTCACATAGGACCCCTGTGCTGACGGCAGTCAATCGTCATCAAAAGCGCAGACGTAAGTCACACGTCACGTGTGATGACGTCACTACTGTCAAGTACCAGGCGCGCAGACGACACGAAGAGGTCGAATAGGATCTCAATGCTGACGTCAGTCAATCGTCATCAACAGCTCTGACGTAAGTCACACGTCTTGCGTGATGACGTCAATGCTGTCAAGTACCAGGCGCGCAGACGACACGAAGAGGTCGAATGGGACCCCTGTACTGACGTCAGTCAATCGTCATCAAAAGCGCTGACATAAGTGACACGTCACATGTGATGACGTCACTGCTGTCAAGTACCAGGCGCGCAGAAGACACGAAGAGGTCGAATGGGACCCCTGTGCTGACGTCAGGCAATCGTCATCAAAAGCGCTGACGTAAGTCACACGTCACCCGTGATGACGTCAATGCTGTCAAGTACCAGGCGCGCAGAAGACACGAAGAGGTCGAATGGGACCCCTATGCTGACGTCAGT
>NW_013531873.1:367458-407038 GCF_000836235.2 Papilio xuthus | reverse complement strand
CTGTGCTGACGTCAGTCAATCGTCATCAAAAGCGCTGACGTAAGTCACACGTCATGCGTTATGACGTCAATGCTGTCAAGTACCAGGCGCGCAGAAGACGCGAAGAGGTCAAATGGGACCCCTGTGCTGACGTCAGTCAATCGTCATCAAAGGCGCTGGCGTAAGTCACACGTCACCCGTGATGACGTCAATGCTGTCAAGTACCAGGCGCGCAGAAGGCACGAAGAGGTCAAATGGGACCTCTGTGCTGACGTCAGTCAATCGTCATCAAAAGCTCTGACGTAAGTCACACGTCTTGCGTGATGACGTCAATGCTGACAAGTACCAGGCGCGCAGAAGACACGAAGAGGTCAAATGGGACCTCTGTGTTGACGTCAGTCAATCGTCATCAAAAGCTCTGACGTAAGTCACACGTCATGCGTTATGACGTCAATGCTGTCAAGTACCAGGCGCGCAGAAGACACGAAGAGGTCAAATGGGACCCCTGTGCTGACGTCAGTCAATCGTCATCAAAGGCGCTGGCGTAAGTCACACGTCACCCGTGATGACGTCAATGCTGTCAAGTACCAGGCGCGCAGAAGGCACGAAGAGGTCAAATGGGACCTCTGTGCTGACGTCAGTCAATCGTCATCAAAAGCTCTGACGTAAGTCACACGTCATGTGTGATGACGTCAATGCTGACAAGTACCAGGCGCGCAGAAGTCACGAAGAGGTCAAATAGGATCTCTATGCTGACGTCAGTCAATCGTCATCAAAAGCTCTGACGTAAGTCACACGTCATGTTTGATGACGTCAATGCTGACAGGTACCAGGCGCGCAGAAGACACGAAGAGGTCAAATGGGACCTCTGTGCTGACGTCAGTCAATCGTCATCAAAAGCTCTGACGTAAGTCACACGTCTTGCGTGATGACGTCAATGCTGACAAGTACCAGGCGCGCAGAAGTCACGAAGAGGTCAAATGGGACCCCTGTGCGGACGTCAGTCAATCGTCATCAAAGGCGCTGACGTAAGTCACACGTCTTGCGTGATGACGTCAATGCTGACAAGTACCAGGCGCGCAGAAGACGCGAAAAGGTCAAATGGGACCCCTGTGCTGACGTCAGTCAATCGTCATCAAAGGCGCTGACGTAAGTCATACGTCATGTGTGATGACGTCAATGCTGACAAGTAACAGGCGCACAGAAGACACGAAGAGGTCAAATAGGACCCCTGTGCTGACGTCAATTAATAACGGTTACAATTTACATATTTTAAATACAATCTTATGTACAGTTCTAGAAGATCATCAGAAAGCTGCAGAACCACCAGCATGGCTGGAGCGCTGCGGTCAGGATCTAAAACACTCGTGCTCAGGACACCATCTCCCGAGGGACACGACGCAGTTATGTGAGAGAGAGACTAAATGGAGCGAGAAGTTCTTGAAGAATTTGCACGATGATTTGAAAAGTTGGTATCTCTTTATCTCTGGTCTCCTAGTAACCTTAAGTGCCGCTCTCAGTTGTCACTAAGTGGCTCTATTAGTGTAGATAGTATAAAAATTCTACACTAAGCATTAATGCTAAAACTTGTGTAGTTTAGATAGGTCTTCTAGAAATGACTGAGGATCTAGTGGCAGGAAAGCAGGAAATCTCTGGATGAAACAAGGGTTCTGTCTTTCTGGTGATAAAATAATTTCTGGTGATAAATTCAACACACAGAGGCTCGTCTTGGCGCGACATTAACGGCAGCCGGACCACTCCGTGTGCTGAAACCGCGCCGTCAGACGACGAACCTTCGTCCGCCTACCCCTGAAGTAGAGGCTGTGGATGATGATGATGAAGATAATCATCAGCACGCTCTGCTACTCCAAAAGATCATTAGAGGACGTGCAGTGCAGAATCTGGTAAGTGAGAAATATAGAAATTAGACATGTTCTTGAAATTAATTTAAAGCATCCAAGAAAATTAGACCAGGATGTATACGTTAGCTGGAAATAAAATTAAGAGTTCAAAAGTTGAAGAAGAATTTTATTAGAAGAGGGGAATAAAATGTCTACCATGAAAAGATACTTTCTTCTCAAGTCTAGATAAAGTGTAAAGTCTCTGTCTTTTAGATGTTCGAAGGTCGTACCCGTGCAGCAGAGCTTACAGAAGAATTAAAGACAACTCACGGTCTTCAGAAAGAGGATAAAGCTCGTATCGCCAGAGAGGAAGCGAGAGCCAGAGATCATATAGCGCTCCGCACGGAGGCTGAACAAAAGGTAATATCGCAACAATGTCAAGATAAAAATCGCCTTAGTTATTGGCATTTGTAGAAAAAAGACCCTTTAAAATGTGAGGCCATTCTGGAAAAAAATATAGGTACCAATTATGTTTGTTCCTTTTAAAAATCTTCTTTCAGCAATGTCAGTATTTTCCAGGAGGATGCAGTGACGGCTTTAGTGGACGAGCTCTGTGGAGGTGCGGTGGCTGCTGCATTGGACTTCCTGGAGAAAGAATTGCGAAGATTAAAGGAGGAGAGAAAGCATCATGCGTTCATACTTATTGCTTGTGAGTTTGTCTATTTTTTGGTAGGTATTTGAATAGGTTTATGACTGGTTTAGTCCTAGATATGACCAAAAATATGACATGATACTGTGGTATCCAGTTGCAAGTAGAGAATAAAACAATTTTAAAGATATAAATTGATTATGCGTAAGATGGTAGAGAGACCTTTGAAATAAGTACTAAACTGTATTTTATTCTTCCGAAATGAAGATCGACTTAAAATGAAGTACGTTTGTTAAGAATTATTTATTTCAGTGAGGGAGAAGACGATGCGAGAAGCAGCAGAAGCAGGTAGAAGACAGAAAGAAGAGCACAGAAGACGAGAACATGATGAGATGTTCAAACGGGTAAGACAAAACTATGATTCGAGAGAGATCTACAAGAAGTTGGAGAACCTTTGGTTTAAGTTAATAAAAAATATACAGGTTCTTGGAGTGACTCAAGAGACAGTAGACGCGTATCTAAAGGAAATAATCCAGGAGGGCGTGGAGCTCGCCAGCGAAGAAGACGCGGTGAAGATGGCTCTTGGCAAAGCTGATAAGATCGATGAAGCAATGAGGAATAATGGCTCCATGTTAGTATATTAAACGTCACTTTCGTCACGTCACTTTGTGATGTAAGGTACCAGGCGAGCAGAAAACACGTGGAGGTCAATTAAAGATTCAATTGTATCGTAAAGTATTATATGACTACCTCGTGCTTTCTGCTCGCCTGGTACTTGAAGTAACTGACGTCATGTGAAGACTATCGAAAATCTAGGTTTTTTAAGGTTCTTTGAATTTTAATTTGTATTCGCTGTCTCTGTTTTAGTCAAGGTGAGTAAAAGGGATGGCATGGATTTACCAAATAATTCTTTGTATAGGTCTACAGCAGAACAGAACGAACTAGTGGCAGAATTAGTGCAGCAGTTCTTGCTACCAGAAGCACATAAAGCAGCGTCACGACATCGCATCAGCGCAGCGCAGGAGAGCAAAGTGGAAACCGCGAGGAAGACAATATTTAAACTCTTTGATGAGTCTAGTATTGAGGGAGGTAAGGATACATCTAGGATTTCTAGATAGAGGAGACCTTAGACCACTTTGGGAATCACTGATCTAGGATTTTCCGTCTTACGTTGATACGATTTTAATTAGGTTACGTTATAGTAGAGGTAAAATGTATTTAGGCATAGAAAGATAAGATTTAGTCGAAAAATGATACCTGAACTGGTGAGAGGAGCTGCTGTCGCGGTAATTTCCTTCAGAACGGATGTAATACCTACATGAGAAAAGAAAATACAGTAAGAAAAGAATCTTTTAACATGAGGGCGTTAGCTATTTTCATTTAGTTCCGCTTTTACCCACAGCAAAAAAAGCGCCGTGTTGCTATTCTTTTTATGCTAAAGGAAATGTGCTATAGCTGTCTCTTTCTTTATTCTAGAAAGTTGTACGCGATGTGGTGCTCAATTGGATGATCTGTGTCGCTGTAGATATTGCAAGTTGGATCTGCAGCCGATGGCTACCATCTCACGTGATGATCCACGGTGGAAGAAGGCATTAAGTAAGTATCTGATTCCACTAGTGAAATATAGTACATATTATGTTTGTTTTTTATTAATTACCCTAATGATAAGACATGCGTAAATTTTTATGTAAGAAAATTTCGTTGTGATGGTTTAAATCTTAAACAACTGAACCGATTTTGATAATTGAGGTGTCATTCGATTCGTATTCTTCCACAGAATGTCATAGTGTATATAACATTGGCACAAACACATATAGTAGATGTAAAAAAATAAAATTCAAAATTAATTAAAAACGAAATCGAATCTCTCTAGCTATAACACTTAAATTTAAATAAAAAAAAAACAAAACATAAGTTTTCAAATGTAACCAATAGATGGCGTTATTTCATCCATTAAACACAGGACATAGTCAGCCGGGATTAATGTTTGTTTTTTTAAATTAAAACTTGGTTTTGTTTAAGTGTTTCAGTAGTAATGAAAAGTTGAATTAAATCGTCTTATTTCGCAGGTCGCCCTAAACAACGGGAGAGATCGTTTGACGAACGAATTCCTTTAGAACATGAACTGAGATATAAACTAAATGATATATTACACGATGGTAAGTATTTCTTAGAAATCAAAGTATAAATATTAAGTACTAACTGTCGCGCAGGACTCTGTTCGCTTGGAATTTAAAATAGTAGCCTTTGTGTTCTTCAAAACTATGTTCTACATCTATGACAAATTTCATTAAGATTTATACAGCAGTTCTGGATATATCTTCTAACAAACATCTATCTAGACCAGTCTTTCCCAAAGTGGGTGATAACGCCCCCTTGTGGGCGCTGCAGGTCTCAAGTTGCGGGTCATAGTAAAAGTTTCCTTTACAATTCTCCGTTAATATACATATATAGGTCACAATAATTAATTAATTTAATTTGAAGTTATAGTGGTTTTTAAATATGTGAAAATATGGGGGCGCTAAAAAAATATTTATTCTCAAAGTGGGCAATAGACAAAATAAGTTTGGGAACCACTGTTCTAAACATTCGCATTTATAACATTAGTAAGATATCATAAAGACTAGAAATGTCTTTGATCAAAGAGTAACATAGAATTTTACAATAAAGGTATTTATATTTCCCTCCAGCTGTGACAATGTCCAGAAGACGAGCTGAAGACCTGCAGGCTCTAAAGTTGGACTTTAAACAAGATCTGTATGAGAGATATCAAGTATTAATCGACGCGAGGCAGGCGGTAGACGATGGTGAGTTCATTTTAAATAGCTATTGCTCCCGAATTACTTAACATGGAAATATTCTATTTTACTTCTGCATTCATCAGCTACCTTCAAGTCAAAGTCTCATCAAAAAGTACTCAGAGTTATGTAACAATAAATTAAACGTCTTCATTAACGTTGAAATCAAAATCTATATTCTGTGCACACTCGTACAATATTCTGAGTCTTCTTGGATAAATTATAGATGGCGCTGTAATTATTAATTATATTTCCCAGTAATAAATCGTGCGATGGGTGTATTACCGCCCGCTGTGCGACGTCCAGACCAACATTACTTTATGGTTAGGAAGATATCTGACGCGCTCGGTAGAACAGAGCCTTATCCGAAATCACCTTGTAAGTATATATAATTTAAACGATGAAATGGATCAAGAGGCATCAAGAGGATGTGAATGTTAAGTGAATTTAACGGAAAAGTGTACGCATAGCATTCTTTGCGTTATATTTGGTTCACACTACACGTGTTGCCGGTCCAAAGGTCTGACATCGACACGCTCGCACTACTACGCTCGAGACAAACAACACTACGTTTATGCATATACTACACACAGGAAAGGGTAATATTTTTTCTGTAGATTGAAGCATTTGAAATTGTGGAAGTCTACGGACAGCCGTGGCTTCGCTATTTCTGCGAATTCTTGTTTGCCACTTTATAACATAAAAGCTACCTTAACTGTATACAGGTCCAAAGGAACTGCCCTCTGAGATCCGACGTCGTGCTGAAGAGAAGTCTAGTGATATAACATGTAGATGTGAAGGTGAAGGATCCACTGCGATTGATGAGGAGTTTGGTAAGCTTAGTCTAATAACCATCATCAATACTTTGTCTGTATATTACCAATTTACTACATTGTCATCATCAATAATTAATCATCAGTAGCGGCGCCGAACATTAGGGGGGCGCCGAGGGCACCCAAGTTAGATGAAATGGCACCTACGATGCCCCCTACTAATATCTATCCTTATAAGATTTCTCCCGACACTAATAAAAAGAGGGCGCCGTAAAAATGTAGCCCAGGGCGCCAGATATGCTAAAACAAGCCCTGGATCTGTTCTACCTTTGCTAACTCTGATGTTTTTTTTATATATTCTGTAACATATGTTAAGGTTCCCTAATGTTAGGGTTCGTTAATTGTACGGGCAACACCTTAAGCTGTCAGGGAGAGGGACGGAAAATTTATCGAGAGCTGAGAGGTAGAAGGAGGTCGGTTGGACATTCGGTATCGTGCTGTTGAAGTGGAAGGTTGTGGCAAAGTGAAAATAAATTAGTGAATATAATATCGTGCGTCTTATATATAGTATACATGTTCACCAATGCAACATTTGGTGTAGATATAGTCTCCATAATAACAATAATATTTGAATTTTAATTAAGTTCAACCTGAAGACACCTCCACAATGTTGCCTTCACAATTACGAGCACTAGAAGATCTCAAACGATGCAAATGTGACTCAAAGCCGCAGCAGTTTGATGACACGGAAGGATCTGGTGAGTTGACAATTTCAAAACATGTGTATGTACACATAAGTAATAAGATAAACATATTGTCGTCTTCTTCAGTCTCTTTGAAATGACAGAGATAAAAACACTTTTTGATGTAACGCGCGTCAATTGAAGTGTTTTACTATTGACATTTTTAGTCAAATTATTATCTTTTTACATTATTTCAATCAAATAAACTACTATACTATTGACATTTGTTATGAATTTGTTGATATTAAGAATTGTGTTTCTTCTTTTATTAGATACAGCAAGAGAAGAAGATACTGAACAATCTTTCGATGAAGGAAGATCTGAAACATATTAAAATAATTAATAAATATTTTGATTTTTACTTGAAATTTACATTTGTAATTAAAATTTGATTTTCGTAATACTTTTTCGAGTACTTTTGTGGTTAATTTAAAATAAATTATTGGTTTTTAAATTCCAAAATATTATTGATTCACTGTTAATTAGGTTTTCCATATTTTCTGATAGAACTAACCGCGGGCCGGATTTTGTCACATAATAAATTGTTACTTTTGGGTTAAAAAGAAAACAATACTTTGTATTATACTTATTTGTTTATTTTGCTTACTCCATTTCCATAAAGAAGCTTTATATTGAACAGTGTATAAATTTACAACTAATTTAATAAACATTCTTAAATCTAAAATAATATTTAAATATTTGATATGGCGATAAAATATTGCGTATTTTTACAATTATGGCTATAGACCACTGATCTCTATAAATGGACTGGCTTATAAGACGAAGTATTTTGTGCCTATTTGATTTTCACCATTTTGGAGCTTATGGTAGAGTTTTATAGCGGTGGTGTGAATTGGAACTAATACAATTAAACGGCGAAGCTAGACAAAATGCAGTCGCTACTAAGTTCAAAGATTGTATGCAACTGTGTCGCGACAATCGCGTGACTTATCCAAAGTTATTATCAGTTATATACTTACTTGAAGATCGTTATGGAATCGCTGGCGAATGCTCTTTGTCTAACCCCGCAGGGGTGTTTAAATCGGAATGAAACAATAGCTATTACTTCCAAAAAATCGCTTATACATTTATAGAAATCAGTGATAAAAACCGACAAGGATATTTGACTCGATGAGCGTAAGTCAAACTTAATTGACAGCTCACTAGCGCCCTCCTGTCAATAACAAAAGAATCGTGCTGTATCTTGTCTTAGCGAGATTATTCTCTTTTGTTTCCTATGCCGAATGAACCGCGATAGTAGCGCCTCTCACCGAGTCAAATATATTTGTCATATCCAAAGATATGTTAATAAACGTTTAAAAATAATAATTAATGGCAAATATACATATTTAACTAATTGTGTGTTTTATTGTTATACAGAATTTATAATAAATTTAATTGTTATTCAGCCATTTCTTTAGCGCGGATAAAAAAGTAGCTTATGTTACTTTCGCATCACTGACCTCTATGCATGACAGGCTATAGTCGCGGTATTTTGTGCTCATTCGATTATCGCCATTTTGGCGCTGATGGTTACGATTGCTAACAGTGGTTAGGATCAGAACTGATTTTTCAATCAATAACCTATCCATTTATAGATATTTTACCGCATACATCAAATACCTTCCAATAAGAGTCCCATTAAAATCTGACACAACAGTTTCAAAGATGAAAAGAAAACAAACGCGGCCTGGACAGACATAAAACTTATTATATGAATTGCCGCAAATATATTATGTTCACGTAACATATATTTTTTCAATATAACATTACAGGTATGCCACTTGCATTAGTAGATATAGTCTATGCTATCAAAGACAAGGTCACTCCAGCATCATGTTATCGTGCACGAATAGCGTTGTATAAATTAAACTACATAACATGACATCCGTTAGCTGAGTGATGACGTCATCAGTAATAGTGTTGCCAGTAGCATCGGGGATTTGATGACGTCAGAGGAGTTGCAGGCGTCCGCGTCATTGCAACTCTGGAGGCAGCCGTGTACGTATCTGAAATAAATATATATTTTTCAAACGAACTGTTATCTGTAACCGTTTGAGTTGCAAATTCATTGCCTACTATATAATAACACTAGCTCTCACCCATGACTTCGTCCTCGAAGATTAAAAAATAACTAAACAGGTAGCCAATGTGTTCTTCCAGACTATGTTCTACATCTACACAAATTTCATCGACATCCGTTAGATGGATGGATGGATGTCCGTTATGGAGATACCAAACAAACATCCATCCATCTAAATATTCGTTTGATAACATAACTAGCGGTCGCCCGCGACTTCGTCCGCGTGGAATAAAAAAATACTTAATAAGTAGCCTTTATGTTCTCAGAGACTGTTCTATATGTATGCCAAGTTTTATAAGATCCGTTCAGCCTTTCTAGAAATACTTTCTAACAAACATCCATCCATCTGAACTTTCGCATTTATAATATTAGTAAGACTGAAAAATAAAATTTGCCTTTCTGTAAATTTCCTTATTTAGCTGTTATTTTTCTTCTTTGTGGACATTCCTGTAGAGACATGCGACTGAGTGAGACTGTATATTGCTAATATTACCTGTCATCGTAGTAGAATCGTCCACAATGCGACATTCTTATGATCTCCGTGTCTGTCGTAGCGGTGCCCGAGTCCAGCCCACAGCCGCGGACTGTAATCTTCTCGCCAGTATCATCTGAAATTTAAATTGTAGCATTCGTTGCATTATATTTGGCTTGTTCACGTACCGACACGTGCTGCTGGTCCAAAGGTCCATCGACTGCCCCAACTCTCTTTACCTTGTACTTATGGCGTGTACACTCGAGACAAATAATAAATTCATGCATACACTATCAATGAAATTAATAAAACATACAAATAGAAAGCTCAAAATAAAGAATCTTGTCAAAAGCCGGGAACGCATCTGTCCCTCTGGTAATACAAATGTCCTTGGGCTAAAACACCTCTGTGTTCTCGTTCCTCGTTTGCCCCTTAATTTTATAAAAAAAAATAGCCAAAATACTCTGATAATTATAAATTACAGCTATCAATTACATCTACTGTATCAGTTAATAATGCCATTTTAATCATATTGGGCACCCGAATGCGAAAATCAGTCTGTTGTCTCTAAAAGTCGGTCGCGCCTTCAGACGCCCGGGCGCCACGTAACTTTTGCAATCGGGTTAAGAAGGCCCTGTTATTTTATTCTTTTGGTAATCACTGCTTGTATCATAGATAAATATTAGACAATCTATAACTTAATACATTACCAAGAGATTACAATTTAACTTCGTCAGTTTGTAAACCGGTAAGTCAAGAATCCTTTATTTTGCAATTTGCTGATTATTCAAACTAATATTCAGCCCGCTTATAAATCAGCAAACTTCACAAAGTTTGACTTACCGAATATCCCAGCGATCTTGATACACGATGTGGCAGGGAAGAGACCGTCTCTCCCCTTCCTGCCGCCCATACAAGGCGATTCGAGCAGCTGAAGCGAGTGGTTGTTGTGGAAAGGATCGTCGCACGCCGGGAAGCGGCCGTTCATAGACACGCATTTAAAACAGTCTATGCTTTCCACTGGAAAAGAATTTATTATTGACCATAGACAAGTGTAGAGTAGTTTTAACTTTTTTAACCATAGACCAAACATCTAAGAATAAAAAAGGTATCTGTTCGACCAGAGATAATGAGCGGGAAAAAGCCCTTCTAAACTTAAACGGCTTCTGTCTCAAGAGCGTAGATTTTCGAGTTACGCGTATTTATTTTTAAATTATTAAAAAAAATACAAGACACGAGAAAAAGGTTCGTTGATTCATTGAATGCTTTAATTTTATAGTTAAATATATATTTTTCTTAATATCACAGATTAAATACATGTCAACATCATTATCTATGGTATTTTAAGATCAGAATAATGTACTCACCCACAGACATCCAGGATAGAATTGTTACTGTGATCAAGAAGACAGTATTCCTATGTTGTATTTTGTCCATTATTTATTTCTGAAACAAATAATTTAACAATTAATAAATCAGAATTCGTAATGTTAAGTAGAAAATCCAACACTGCCGGTATATCGCAACACTATCCTTACTAAAATGTCAACGTTTATGTCCCCTCACTAATCATTGTGACACTTGACTTTGGCGCGCCATACGGCCATTAAGGGCACGGATTCCCGATCACACGGTTGAGATCACCATTTGGAAATTTTCATAAACCATGTCCTAACAAGCCTAGAGCTTATTAATAGTATAAGAAATATTATAATAGTAAATTGACAAAAAACTGTTAATATTTTCTTTATAAAAAAGGGTGTTGGTGGCGCAGTGTTTATGCAATTAACTTTTAACCTATAGGTCCTAATTTCAATGCTCGCCATATACGAATTTTCCTGTATACTGTTAGGAAGAAAATCCGAAAATGTGGACTGCCACAATACACTGGTATTGACCCAACACTAGCCTTATTAAAATGTCGATGTTTATGTCCCCTCACTAATCATTCTGACACTTGCCTTTGTAACGAAAGTCATTCGCGTCAAAGGGTTCTAACTAATAATATCTAAAAGTACATTTAACTGACATTCTTACGGTGAAGAATATCGTGATGCTGCACATATCTGTGAAGAAATTCACCGTACTTGTGTTTGCGCGTTTATGGCAGGGGAATATGCTGGCGATAGAAAAGAAAATCATATTTTTGCCAGCTCTTTAACACGAATGTGTATTAAAAAGAGTTATAAACACGTCGTCTATAGAGCGGCCTTTAAATTATTTTAATGAGTGAGAACTTCAATAGACATCGCGCTGTTAACCACTCAGCGCACAGAGAGGCACTAGGAATTATTTATATTTATGTAGGGTGACCATGTCTTTTTTTAATGAGACTTTCCATTGATTTTAGTCAATTGACTTACATTTCAATTCAACTTCTAAATAAGACGCGCACACATTTACGACTTTCTTTACACTATTTCAAACTTTCATGAGACATTATAATAAACTGATGATCAGTTTATTATAATGTCTCATGTGTCTCACTCATTCATCAGGATGAGTGGCTTGGTCGCTCACTGGTAGGCTCGAAACTAGTCGGTGCCGCCACCGGACTAGTTTCGAAACGTGAGTGTTTAGCCGTTTTTTATATCAGTTTACCTCTAGAACAATAGAACTGATCTCGATGAAATTTGGCATGAAAAACACATTATAGTAGTCGCGGGCGACAGCTAGTCTTTTATAATTAAGTGAGTAATATTCATAAATAATATTTTGAATTTTACGACTATATCTTTATAATGAAAATATTAAAACAAAAATTTAACCATCATATCCTGTTTCAAAATAAATAATTGGTGTACACATTCAAGCAAAAACGTGTAATACTATTTTTATATTAACTGACGGCTACAGCAATTTGGGAATTACAAATAAACAATATTTTAAAAGTAGATACGATACTGCGGATGCGGACGTGTCTTGAGTATTTGATTAATTTGAAATTCGAAAGACGAGAAACATTACATACGATGCTGAATAACTTTGAGGGCTTCTTTCAGATGATTTTAGCAATAAGCCACTTCTAATCCCTTTTCAGCCCTTTTTATAATAATGGTAAGCGAGTCTAGCTAATCAGGGAGAAAGGAAAATATAAAAATGAGTATAAGAGAACATACACATACAACGTGACCTATTTTTTTAGTTTTTTCGGCCCCTCCCACCTTAGTTGTTACCTAGTAATTCATAATTATGATTTTTAATAATTTCACAGGTAAAAATTGAAACAAATAGGATGACTAAGTTTTTTTAGTTGCGCACGGACGGAGTTGTGTTAGCTTGTTTCACGATAAATATTTAAAACGGATGTCACAGATTAAATATTGACATTAGTGACATCGAGTGACATAAGAATAAAGACAAAATGGCGTCTAAATTTGTTTTTAAATAGTAAACATAACACTGGATAACCTTAAGAAATATAAAGAATTGTTAATATAGATTTAAGTAAACAATTTTTATTTTTACGTACAATAGGGTTGTCAGGTCGCAATATATAATAGCCGAACAGACACAGTTTGACCGGATATTAGCTTAGAAAGGCCATCCTTACAGTACTGAATATAAAAAGCCTAATAACCCGGACATGGTTTATTTTAGCCGGACACGTAATCAAAAAGCCAGCTATCCGGCTTTATCCGGACGCCTGGTGACGCTACATACGAAACTGGATCGGAAATATTCAGCTTTATTAACCTATAATTCGTTATTATAATCTACTACTACTACTCCGCTGGCGATCCAAAGTGGGTCTTGGCCTCCGACACAAGATATCGCCAAAGTCGCCTGTCTTGCGACTTCACCTGCCAGTCCATCGCTTGTAGATCCCGCAGATCCAACTCTACGGCGTCTCGCTAGCGGTACCTGGGCCGACTGATGGGTCTGCGGCCAGTCGGGGTCCTGAGATATGCTGCTTTGGCCTTTCGATCTTCCCTCATCCTGTGGCCAGCCATCGGAGTCTGTGAGCTTTTGCTTCTCCGATGATATTCGGCTCACCCACCAGCGTCTCAATTTCTGCGTTCTAGCGGGTTCTCTAGCTGCCGTTTTCTCTTTGTGTTGGGCCCAAGATCTTGCGCATTATTTTTCTTTCCGCCAGCATTTCCTCCTCTTTAAGGGTCGGTGTCCAGGTTTCGCAGCCATATATCAAGATCGGTCTTATTACCGTTTTGTTATTATAATCCAATCGTAAAATTACGGAATAGTCATAGAAATAATAAACAAAATTCCTCCAGCCACAGGAAATAAAGAGATAAATAATTAATATTTATTCTGTGCATACCATAAAACATCTAACGCCTCTGTGTCTATTCATAAAACAAAATTCTGACGTGTATATAATCTGTAGCATGTTGTTTTGGCGCGAAGCCAAAGTTTGCCAAAGATGTGAACAAAACGGCTTGTGTTTGATTTAGTAAGAAGTTTGCATTTTCCGTTTTCGAAAGACGATTTAATAGTGAGGTCGCCCAACGGTCGATTTTTTTTATATCATTAGGTGGCAAACGAGCGAGCGGACACCTGAAATCGCTGAAATAGCGAAGTGACCGTTGCCCATAGACATACGTAATTGCATCTGCGTTGCCTACCATTAACCGACGGAGGAGAGATGGCACAAAAAGAAAATATCTTCCCTTTCCATGCATCCTCTCATCCGGAAAGTCCACTACCACTTCCTATCTTTTCCTTAGAAGAAAAAGGGTGGGAAGAGAAAGAGGAGTAAATTAGTGCTCCGGGACACACTCATCAGAAGAAACGCGGAATTGCTTCCACTTCATTTTTTCGTATTTCACCGGGCGAGCCGGGTCAATTCTTGCGAAGATGTTAAAGCGAGCTCTACCACTATGAAATGTGGAGAAAAACTGAAAACTACAAGTATGTGCCAGCGCCGAGTCCGGTGCCATGTGTCATAAATTTTTGTACGACTTTCACGCGATTTTTTCGCAAAAAAAGGAACTACGAAGCCTGATTGCAAACACGGCTAGAAAAAAAATTATTTTTTGATATGCATTATTATTATTCTAGACTATATATGCCTAAATTCATATTAATTGAACCGTTCCGGAGATCCCTTCAAACTTTCGCATTTATAATATTAGTAAGATACGTAAAATTTAATATTGAAACCTTGTGCGATGTATCAATTCCAAACTTTGTTAAATGAAACATTATGTAGTTAGTAGGTGTTGCCCCCGACTCCGTCTGCGCGAAATTAGAAACAAAATAAGTAGTCTATGTGTTCTTCCAGACTATGTTCTATATGTATGACAAATTTCAGCTAGATACATGCAGCCGTTCCGTAGATACCTTCAAACAAACATTCGCATTTATAATATTAGTAAGAAATAAGATTTTTTAATTATAAAACTGTCCAGTATTCTTGGTAAATACCTATTTATTTCAATGTGTATATTTGACTTTATTATATTTCTTACTTTGCTCTTAAGGATTTTTATCTTCGCATCTATATTTACGATGAATTTAACGACATCGTAAAACAACAAGGGAAGTCTATTTTAGTGTGACCTGGATAAAGTGAACGCATTCTTTGAATCTTGGAAAATAACTAAGCGAAAATAAAGTTAAAAAGAGCTTCGAAATTAATAAAAAAACACTGGTTTCTAATATAAACTACTTGCTGAATTAAAAATAAACTTAATAAGTAGGCTTTGTGTCCTTCCAGACTATGTTCTACATCTATGCCAAATTTCACCGAGAATTGGCCGTTCTGGAGATACCTTCTAACAAACATATATCCATCAAAATAGGTCCAGCCGTTTCGCAGATTATCCAAAAGAAAGGCGTACTTGCGTATAGAAATAAAAGCAATTTAACCATAAATTGATAAGCAACCTCTTTAGATAAAAAAAAAGAATTTTTACTACTGGCTGGCGAAACCTACGGTTTAGTATTAATAGAAAAAAAATACTATAAATACGAATGTTTAGATGGATGGATGTTTGTTTGAAGGTATCTCCACAACGGCTGTACGGATCTCAATGAAATTTGGTATAGATGTAGAACACATGGGCTTTTAAGCTTTTATTCCGTGCGGACGGAGTCGCGGGCAACAGCTAGTGTGATAATATGTTTTTGTTTTAATGGTTCGATAGTGTAAACTTATATAAATCTATGTAAACATGTAAATAGAATTATCGAAATGCAAGTGTACATAAAGGTATAAAATTAGGTACACTAAATCTAAAATAATATTTGGCAAGCTTGAATACAATAATATAGAAATTGTATGATACAAAATATTTCCGATATCCATACTAATACTAGCTGTCGCCCGCAACTCCGTCCGCGCGGTATAAAAAAAAAACTTAACATTTAGAGGGATGAAAAATAGATATTGGCCGATTGTCAGACCTACTCAATATGGTCACAAAATTACATGAGAATCGGTCAAGCAGTTTCTATGACATAGGCTATTTTTTTTTAATTTCGTTAAGTGTTTTTTTTATACCGCGCGAACAAAGTCAAGGGTAACTGCTAGTAATTTATAATTTAATTTTAGCAAAAGTGAGATTTTAATATAATAGTAATAACTAATCGAAGGCTTCTTAAGTAAAAATTTACTATAAAAAAACTAAGGGTGGCCTTACACGGACAGATTTAGTCCGTGTAAAGCGCCCCTAAATAAAAAAATAACACCGCATTATTGTGCTGTAGCTATTTGCGAATCCATTTAATGAAATTATTATTGGAAAATTAAAAATGGAACAAAATAAGCACAACTTAATAATATCAACCAGGAGCAATTTTGATTTGCGAACACAAAAAAAACATAGCTGAATTAAAACCTCTTTTGAAATCGATTAAAAAAAAAAGAAAAGCATACATACTGCTAGTTCCTAGTTCCACTACTCCACCAAAACTAATCAATATTGTTCACTTCACATAAAAGAAAATCGAAATCTTCTCCAGTAAGCATTTAATAACAAAAGTCTGATAATCAACTTCAATAATTACTATCAAAAAACACCATAACTATATAATTAGTTAAGTATAAATTAGTGCCTCTTTTGAGCAAACGACTACGCGTTAGCGTTCGGTACAATTATCGACTGAAAACCAAAAAGCTTCGTATTCCGTAGTTCCGTAGCCTGAAGGTTTTTAGGTGTTACCTTTAATGAAAGCTTTCAATTTGCACAAATATAAGGAACTATACAGTCACTGCTTTCAGACAAGTTTGCATATATGTATTTATTATTATGTGACAATTTAATTGATAAATATATGTTGTTAAATTTCGGATTAATGTTTTATTAGTTTTGTTAATTCAAGTTAATAACAGTCACGTATTTATGGTTAATAGCAAAATCAAAACATTTAGATTATGGCAACATGTTCTTTATCTGTCAAAGTCAAATGTCAGTCTGTTCTTTTCGAATTTTAAATCATTTTGTTTTTGTTTCGACTTAATAAGCTTTGTTATTTTGTTTTTACATTTTAAGACGAATTCCTAGGTGACTTTATGAGTATATATTATTTAATTTAGTAATTTCCAGAAAAACTTAAGGTTTTGTAATGGATACCAATATTTCATTTGAAAATTCTGATGTAAAATATTCATGCAGGATCTGTGAAAAGTCATATAATAATCAAAGCAAGCTTTATAAACATATAAACAGCCATAAGGTAGATAAAACATATCAATGCTATATATGTCTAAAAAAATATATGCATTTACATAGTCTTCAAACTCATTTGAAAATACACGTAAATGGAAGATGCTATATTTGTGAAAAATGTAGTAAAACATTTTCTAATAAATACAGCTTAAATAGACATATATTAAGACATGATAATAATAAAAATTATGAATGTATAATATGTCTAAAAAGATTTTATCAAAAATCGCATTTACATGCCCATAGTGTTGTACATAATGACGTAAAACTTTTTCTATGTGATATATGTGGCAAAGGTTTTACAAGAAAGGACACATTGGTTGTTCATATAAATTTACATAAAAGAAAAATACAGACAACAACAATTGATAATAAAAATAATGATTTCGCTGATGAAAATTTAATAATTAAAAATGAAACAAAAATATATACTGGCATACTGGCTGAAAATAATTTAAAAGAAAATTACCAACAAAATACTGGCAGTTGTGAAATAAATGGTGAAGAGAAAGAAAATTTACCAATTAATTTTGATCCTATGAGCCTAAAGTATTTACCCGATTTATTATGTGCAGAAAATAAAAATGTAGATTTAATAAAAGATATTACTAAAAAATATCAATGTGTCCAATGTAATAAGAAATATAAAAACAAAAAATCTCTCTCACTTCATATGAATTTACACACACTTTATAAAACACACATATGTGAGATCTGTTCTAAAGTTTTTACAATTAAAAGGAAATATGAGATACATAAATTAAGTCATTCTGGGATTAAATTATATTCTTGTGATATCTGTGATAAAAAGTTTACAGCAAAACATTCCCTTAACGTACATCAGAAAAGTCATGGAGGTTTTAAACCATTTCAATGTACCATGTGTGGTATAAGGTAGGTAAAAGTGTCACTTGTGTATATGCCATATGTATTTGCCTCTATATAAATGTATAGGCCATTGCTTGAAAATGGCAGCTATTGATTTGTTCTGATATAAATGCCGTTGATGTTACCTGACAGTTAATTCTATCTAAATTATTAGTTCAGGTATCAGCCCCAAAATGGTGACTATCGAATAGTCACATAAAACTATGCCTTATAGCCAATTCTTTTATAGAAGCTAGGGGTGTCTAGGTTTTTTAAAACATGCTCTGCCATGGAAGATAGCTTGACTTCATATCTTTGAAAGAATATAGGTAGCATCACAATATTTTTTAACATACATCATCAATCTGCCCTTATCCCTATCGAAGGTCGGCACAGTATGTACTACTCCTCCATACATCTCTATCAGGCATCATATCCGAATTTACCCCCTTTCTAGGCATATCCTCTTTCACACAGTCATACCATACTTTTTTTGGTCTTCCTCTACCTTCGTAGCCATCCACATTCAATCTCATTACTTAAAAAAAAACATACAAATTTTAAACACATTGGTATCTATCAGGATTTGAACTCAAGACTTGTAGTTGAAGTCTGGCGGCTAACCACTGTGTCAATACTTATAAGGATTAAATTAAATAAAGAATTGAATAGACAATGTAATTTACAGATTCACCAAGAAGAGTTCTTTGGACAGACATACTTACATACATACTGGTATGAAGCCATACACATGCCTTGTATGTGGCAAGAGTTTTATCCAGAAAATACAATATACCAACCATGAGAAGACACACAGTGGAAACAGACCTTATTTATGTCAGGAATGTGGAAAAAGTTTTAGTAGAAAAGACAGTTTAAATGTTCATAGAAATAGTCACTCTAAATGTCAAATTCCACGTTAGTGACATTAGTATTATACATACTAGCATCGCCCGCGACTCCGTCCGTGCGGAATTTAAAAAAAAAAACTTTAAGCTTAATTTAATAGGCTACATGATCTTCAAGGCTATGTTCTAAATCCATGCAAAATTTCATCAAGATCCATTAAGAGATTAATGACATACTTAGTAACAAACAGTCATCCATCCAAACTTTCGCGTTTATAATAATAGTAATATTTTTATCCCTTTCATTTCCTTTTACAAGAAAGAGACAACAATATATATCTATAGATTGTGTTTCATACAAGTTTGATGTTTATTTCTAATACCATTTTCACATAGTAATGCAAATATTAATGTAAAAAAAATTATACCCAAATTAAGAAAAATTATTTGCACAAAAATTAAATGTAAATAATAAAATTGGGGGAAAAATTGAAGCCTAAATGACTTTACTTTTGTGGTCAGGATTTTAACAGTGGTAGAGCCTGCTTTAACATCTTCGCACAAATTGGCCCGGTTCGCCCGGTGAAATACCATAACCACAGAGAAGACAGGCATGAAGTGGAAGCAATTCCGCGTTTCGTCTGATGAGTGTGCGTCCCGGAGGCCTAATTTAGTCCTCTTTCCCTTCCCACCTTTTTCTTATAAGGAAAGGATGGGAAGTGGATGTGGACTTTCCAGATGAGAAGATGCATGGAAAGGGAATATATTTTCTTTCTGTGCATCCTCTTCTCTGTCGTTTAAAGGTAGGCAACGAATATGCAATTGCGTATGTCTATGGGCAACTGTCACTTCCCTATATCAGCGATTTCAGGTGGCCGCTCGCTCGTTTGCCACCTTATGATATAAAAAAAATAGGTATAATTTTTATGATTAAAACATTCTTGCCTGTGTTGTGATAAATTAATTACTCTCTTGGTATATTAGTATTGTGTAGTAAGGACGCAAAAAAAGTGGGCATAGCAAAATGGAAGCCAGTGGCCAGAGATAGACCGAGGTGGAAAAAGTTGCTGGACCAAGCCAAGGCCCACAAAGTGCTGTAGAGCTAGAAGAAGAAGAAGAGATATTAGTATTGTTAAAAAATAAAAAGGATCTTACTGAATATTGAGTTTTAATTACATTCATAATGGAAGACATTCAAACTTACAAACATTAACAATAACCCTAAGATTATTTATTTGCAATAAATTGTATGGCTTATATACTTTAATAACAAAATTAGGAGCTATAAAATTACTATTTATATTAACTAAATTAATTATTATTAGATATTCCTCATCTTTTAAATCTTTAACTTCAATTAAATAACAGCCATATTTAAGTTGTATATTTTGAATTAAGAACACCCAATGTTCGCATGTTGGTATCACAAAATTGGAATTTGTGGCCAGGAACTTTTCATGTTGCCACAGACTAATATTTGAGTTTTGTTTTTTTATTAAACCAGCCAGTCTAAATGCAAGTCCATCTTTCCTGTATCTTTTTTTTACTTTTTCAGTTATTTCACAACTCGATTGAAAACTGTTTTGTTTATTTGGTTGTATATCTTTTACTTGTGTTATTATATTGTTTATATAAATATCTTCATTTGATTTAGATATATTTTGAGGTGTTGATTCACATTCGCTTATTGATTGTTGGGATAGACTTTCTGAGCTGAAATGACTATCGAAATATGATTGTACTCGTTTTATTAAATCAAATTTTGTTTTTGGTCTATCACTAGATTCAATTGAAGTTCCAGAAATCTCTAAATCTGTGTTGTCTATTTCTAGTTTCGATTGTTTAGTTTCATTTATAGATTTTATGTCGTCAATAAGCTTATATGGTTGATATCTATTTTTATTGGCTTCAATAAATAATTTCTTCTTAACTTTAGGAGTAATATGAGGTAATGTTGGTTCTAATACAGGGCTTAATTCTTTCACGCTCTTTTGTAGTTTAGAACTTAATATAGGCGAAGTAAGTATATTTATGTCGTTTTTAAACGATTTCAAACATCTTGATTTTAAAACTGGACTTACAGAAAGTTGCTTTTTACTTTTAGAAGTTAAAATTGGTGATGATTTTATCATACACTTTTCTGAACATAACTGTTGTTCATTGGTCATTTGGTCTGAGAATTTATCGTTTCGTGAAACTTCAATGATATTTAAGTTTGATAGGTTTTGATTTACCTTCTTTTTCCTTTTTCTTTTCCGTGAGTTGGATAATGAATTGTTTAATGTGTTGGATTTGTTTTCACAATCACTTGACTCACTGGATGACCAAAGTATATCATCGTTATAATCTTGGGAATCTAAGTTGTTGAATTTCTTCGTAAATAAGCTCTGTTTGTGTTTCTTCATTTTTACAACAAGATGAAACTTTTAATAATTTAACTCAATCGCTTTTGAGCCACAATTTAAGTTTTTTATTTGTTAACTAAGAATTAAGCACGCAGTAGATTTGTTTTGAATATTAGGTTAACTTTTTGTGTTTATTATTATTTGAAGGATATTGATGATTTGATTTGACGTTTTAATTTGATTCCTTATGTTGGTAGCTTATAAGTGAAAGGCATTGAGGGATAGACAAACGAGCGATTTTTAATTTTAATAGTCGCCGGACACAAAAAATATTATTTGATGAAATTAATAAAAGATTTAAAACACAAATATTTTATGGATTTTAGTTGTGTAATGTTAAGTGACCTCGTTAAAAAAAGGCATTGGCACATCAACAAATACGGAAGTTAGCATTTTTACAATGTTTGGCCTTAAGCAACAGTGAATAGGATAAAATAAATGGATATGATAACTAAAAGACATACAGAATATTGTGTAGTATCCAAAATGCATCTGTTAAAAGAGTATTAAAGTGTTTTACCATTGTATTCTGTATGAGTCTTTTTTATATTATACGGTGGTAAACGAGCAAGCAGCCTCTTGAATTTGCCGAATTAGTAAAGAGACCGGTACTGTACTACTATAAAATGTAAAAGCTCAGTAAAAATACAATGGAAATTCTAGCGTTATTTATTCGGTCGTTTGTATGATCCCTAAATGACACTAGTTCCGCAATATTTCAATACGCACAGTTGGCAGCACTGGTGTTGTGCAACCTTGTTATTCTGCTAGCTTCATTCACGTCGATTGAGTTCTCAAAACAAATACGCACAAGTTGAATACATAACATCGAATCGCCGAATACGTGTAATAAACCTCTTCAATTCTCATTGTTTAATGTTTGTCCTAAAAGCGTTTTCCGCAGTTATTTAATAGAAAACTGCTTGCATTGTGTAAAAACATTGCATAGGAACGCTTTGTAAGATTTCAGCCGGTTTAGCAATGGAAGTTGACCGCATTGCTTCCGATTCGGAAAACGTGGCGGTGGATGAAAATGATAAAAGTGTTGTAGAAGGAGGCGCAGGGGACGCCGCTAGCTCTCATACCGGTCGTATTAAGCGTAAAAACAGAAAATATGGTAGAAGCAACAGCAAGGAGGCGGTCGGCGTCGTATCAACACCATTACCGAAGTATAGGAGCTGGAAAAACAGTCGTAGGCCGCGAAATGGCCACGGCAGAGGCTTGCCTAAGAAAGGTAACCTTTGTTCTAAAATTTCTATGTTATTCTAACCTATTTAGTTTTCAACGTGATCGAAAGTTCTAGAACAGTTGCCTTTATCGTAGTATATTTGTAAATTATTGCGTTGTCGTGTTTTGTGTTTATACCGGCGTCCGGCCACGCATTATCTTATATGTACTTAGGATGCAATTAACTTTTGTTATTGTACGTTGTATTTATAGAAATAAATCTTATAAGAATTGACCTGGTTCTGACATAACAACAAAGGAATATTTTGATGTTTTATATTCAAAATATTTATGCTTTCTATTTTATTTTTGTGATATTATAAATTTATATGATATCTTAACAGTATAATACGAAGTTATTATCTTTTAATTACGTTTTATTATGTATAAACATGTGGTCGTATTATTTTTAACATGTTGTTGCGAGGTGTGGCTACCAACATAACAGGCGACATTTTAGTGTTCCAAGGTCACGCAATCATTCGACTTTTGCGCAGTTGTAAACCTATTGAATTGGCGTAGGTCATTTTTGTTTACATTTTTTCCCGCCATTATTGTTTTTTTCTTAAAAAAAGCAATACTGTCATACTTCATACTAATATTATAAATACGAATGTTTAGATGGATAGATGTTTCTTTGAAGGTATCTCTGGAACAACTGCACGGATCTTGATGAATATTTCTTTTCTATATTTATTAGAAAATTTGATAAGAACATTGTTAAGTTTTTTTTAACTACCTACATAATTCTGCCCCTAAATAGAGTTAACACTATGTTTACCTCTTTTCCCTACATCTCTTATCTTTATCCATCCCCTATGCTATTAAATCCGCATATCCTATCCAAACTTATTGGAAAATGGAAGGGGAAGAGATACTGGTGTTGCAGCAATGCATTTGTTAAATGAAATGTAAAATTCTCTACTTCATGTCTGCATTTGAAGCTGTACTATTTCATAGTTAACACTATTTTCCAATAAATCAAATAAAAACTCTACTTTTATCTAATCTGTATTTAACATCTTCTTACTAATATTTTAAATGCAAATGTTTAGATGGATGGATGTTTGAAGGTATCTTTGGAAGGGCTAAATGGATCTTGATAAAATTTGGCATAGATGTAAAACATAGTCTGGAAGAACACATAGGCTACTTATAACGTTTTTTTAGTTCCGCGCGCAGGGATTTATGTGCGACAGCTAGTCTATATCTAATCTTAAGATGTTTTAATCAAATTTTATGTTTTTGTTGGAAAAATCTGTTTGCTCTGATAATAAAAAAAACATTTGTTAACACTTCAATATGATAAAAGGTTGATAATTTTAGATATCAAGAAATTCACATAGCCATCTTTTTAGTCTTTCCCAAAGTGGGCAATAATGCCCCCTTGTGGGCCCTGCAGGTCTCAAGTTGCGGGTTATAGTAAAAGTTTCCTTTACACTTCTCCGTTAATATACATATATAAGTCACAATAATTAATTAATTTAATTTGAAGTTATAGTGGTATTTAAATATGTGAAAATATGGAAGCGCTAAAAATATTTATTCTCAAAGTGGGCAGTAGACAAAATAAGTTTGGAAATCACTGTTTTAGAGTGAGACTAGCCCACAACTCCGTCTGTGTGGACAAAAAAAATAATTATTGGCTTGTGTTCTTCCAGACTATGTTCTATATGTATGACAAATTCTATTGATAAGCATTCAACAACCGAATGCTTTAGATAATTTCAAATAAACATCCATCTAAACATTCGCATTTATAATATTAGAAAGATTGTTTTTTTTATAAACTTTAAGAGTATTTGATTTGAAATTAAGTATATTTAATTTATTATGTCAGTCATTATATACATTTGAAATAATATGAAGGTTAATTTACATTACCTAAAAAACAATTGAATACAGATTAAAAAAACAAATAAAACTTTTTAATTCTTTTTTCGACGGTGTCCAGTGTGAACAACTAATTAAAAAAAAATTAACAAAATTATGTAAGTATGACTTTACTAAAAAAAAATATGTTTTTTTGCTACAAAAAATTTCGTAAAATTAAGGGCTAGTTTCTTTTTATAGGTTTTAATAGCATTGCAACTTGATACATATTCCGTTCCTTTTAAAAAACTAGAGACATTCAAACCTCTATAAGTGAGAGTCCAAGAGATCACAATAATGTTCTTGCCTATAGCGGTTTCTCTCTGACCTAAGTTTCTCACTGGAGGTCTACCATCAGATTCACGCAGTAAAAAAAATGAAGTCAACCCGCACTTGGCCACCGTGATTTTTTTTTTTTTATAAGAGAAGGGGGCAAACGAGCGGCGGAAACACCGAGGTGGTCAACGACACCTATGGACATCTGCAACACCAGAGGAACTGTAGATGCGTTGCCGGCCTTTAAGGAAATGGTATGCTCGCTTCTTGAAGGTCCCTAAGTCGTATTGATGACAATGGCCTAGTCGCCCTTAACTTAGGGTAGGCTCTGAGCCCCTCGGTGGGGATGTATAGTGAACTGATGATGATGATGAGCAAGTGGACTGTATGATAGAATGAAAGACTGGCTGGTTGCTAATGATTGTAATACGATGAAACGGGAGTGCTGAAGCGCGACTAAAGGTCGTGGTGTGATGGCACGGGGGGCTGCCAGTGAGTTCTGAAAGGGACCCCCGCGTTGCTTCCCCGCCGGTGGTGCAGTACAGAATAGTCTTAGAAACCAAAGGTAATATAATTTAGTAGAATCTCGCCGGCACGCGACTATTTATAAAAACAATGAGTCACCTTTTGTTATGGCGCAAATATACAGTTTCATACTTCAAGGTTACAGAGTTAGATAACGTTTGTAAATTTAATATCACGTTGTTTTTTAAGAGTGTAGGCAGAGATGATAAACCCTTATGTTCATTTTGTATAGTATGCCATACGTACAACATTATAAAAATATACGATCACTATAAAACAATTTTTAACTTAGTTCTCTTTTAACTTTTTTTCTTTCTTCAAAAAAGAAATCTTGAATAAGGGTTAATTAACAGCGCGTTGTGGTATAGTCTGTCCTTGGTGGTATTTCCAAACTGCTATGACTTAGGGTCCTTCAAGAAGCGAACGTATCATCTCAAAGGCCGGCAATGCATCTGCGGTTCCTCTGGTATTGCTGATTTCCATGGGCGTCGATGAACACCTCGGTGTTTCCGCTGCTCGTTTGCTCGTTTGTTTGTTTGAAAAATATTAGCAGTTTTTTGTATATTCCAACTAAGCTCTAGGCTAAGATAGATCTTGGTTTAATAGTGGAGTGGCAAGATTCGAATACGCGACCTCATGATCGGAAATCCGTACCATTAACCATTAGGGTATTGAAGCTAATTTATATCGAGACTTTAACAGTATTTCTAATATCAAATTGGCATATCGGAATAGTCTTTCCCATGCCAAAATGGATATTTTAAAGAAGTTTTTCAGTTATCAAACTGGCTCATTCGCAGTAGTATTTACCCTGTTGTACTGACCCATTAAGTAGATTTCCCCTTTTGAGATCCACGCACTTTCGGAAATACCGTCTAACAAAAATTCATCTAAACATTCCCATTTATAGTAAGACTAACTGTCACCTGCGACTCCGTCCGCGTGGAATTAAAAATAACTTAATTGTCTATGTGTTCGTCCAGACTATGTTCTATATGTATGCCAAAGTTCAACAAAATCCATCGAGCCGTTTCGGAGATAACTAAACAGACTATTAGTAAGATGATTTTATTCGCAGGTGGTGCAGGCGGTAAGGGTGTGTGGGGTGCACCAGGATGTGAACTTCTGGAGGAGTATGTTGAGGACGCGAATGACCCCAACTACGACTCGGAAGCGGTCAGCAACGGTGATATAGAGTTTAAGCAAGTCATCGTTGAAGCGGACCCAGAAGAAGTTGTGGTAAGAGACATGTATATCAGGCAGAAGTTTCTAGAGACTTCGTCTGCGCGGAATTAAAAAAAACTAGTAATATAGTCTATTTTACGCGGATATAGTATAGCTTTTTAACAGGGAAAGTTTTTGTTGTATTAGTACGAAACAAATATGAAATGAACCTTCTTATTTTAAAACTTGTTAAAAAATATAACTAGATTTTGCAAGCGAATACGCACGGTATTAATAAAAAACTCAGTAGCCTATGTGTTCTTCCAGACTATGTTCTACATCTATGTCAAATTAGCAGTCGTTCATGACTCCGTCCGCGTGGAATAGAAAAAACTTAATAAGTATGTGTTCTACCAGACTATGTTCTACATCTATGTCAAATTAGCAGTCGTTTATGACTCCGTCCGCGTGGAATAGAAAAAACTTAATAAGTATGTGTTCTACCAGACTATGTTCTACATCTGTGTCAAATTAGCAGTCGTTCATGACTCCGTCCGCGTGGAATAGAAAAAACTTAATAAGTATGTGTTCTTCCAGACTATGTTCTACATCTGTGTCAAATTTAATCTAGATCCATGCAGTTGTTCTACACCTTCTAACATCCATCCATACATTCGTATTAATAATATTAGTATGATAAAATATTGTATACGTGTAAAAACTCACGTTGTGTTGTTTTCGTGTATCTCGTTATATATATTCAAGGCTAATGGAATTTATCGCATGTTTTCTCAGTTTTTGGCGCCGCGCACACTGGTAGGTTATTTGGGAATTTTTATAATGCGGCGCAAATATTAATACCATAAAATATATATCTTTATATATATAATTGTTCTGTGAGTGTGTATGTCACTGAACTTCTTTTAAACGACTGGAGCGATTTTGATGAAATTTTTTGTGTGTGTTCAAGGGGATCTGGGAATGGTTTAGATTCACAATTTTCATCAAATATTAACTTCGTATTAATTTATTCAAATTAAAGACGTGTAGACAGGACAACGTCTGTCGGGTCCGCTTGTATACATATATAAATAAAAGTGGTGTTAGTTACACTATTTGTAACTCAAGAACGGCTTTACCGATATGCCTGAAAATTGGTGAGGAGCTTAGAGCCAGGAGACGGACATAGGATACTTATTCATTTTTTTTTTTCGAATTTATGCCTTGAAGAGTTGCTTTTTATTTAACTTATTAATATTATAAATGTGAATGTTTAGATGGATGTGATGTGGATGGATGGATGGGTGTTGAAGATATCTCTAGAACGGCTGAATGGATCTCGATTAAATTTGGCATACGTATAGAATATTAGTCTGAAAGAACACATAGGCTACACTAATTATTATTTTTTTATATCCACGCGAATGGAGTCGCGGGCGACAGCTAGTTTTGAATATATTGATGACAACTCCGTTCGTTCGGAATTAAAAAAAAATGAGTAGACTATGTATTCTTCCAGATTATGTTCTATATTTGTGCCAAATTTCATTATGATCCATACAACTGTTCTAGAGATATTTTCAAACAAACATCCATCTAAACATTCGCATTTATAATATTAGTAAGAAGTAAGTCTTTTAATATAATATATAACTCGAAATAAATTAATGGAAAAACACTTATTTACAAACGCATACCAATATACAGAAAAACTGGCAGCGATCGTGTTGCGACAAACAAGAACTACTAAGCTGTGTGTGGTCGTAGTACGAGCGGATAGTGGAACTAGCGATAAGCGGAAGCGATTTTAATGCTTTTATTGCGTATAACGCGTTAGCGATTCTTGAAATTGAACATATTAAAGACAGTATCAATGCAAGAAAAACCACGATAATAATTAGTTTAGCCGTATTACATCTTATCTATAATATTATAAAGCGGAAGAGTTTGTTTGTTTGTTTAAATGTTAATCTCAGTAACTACTGGTTAGAGTTGTGAATTATTTTTTGCTGTATAGTACATTTATGGAGGAAGGCTATAAAACATTACGCTGTGATCAATAGTTTTTTTTTAATTCCGCGCGGACGGAGTCGCGGACGATGGCTAGTAATTGATATTAGGGGTCACCCGCGACTCAGTCCATGCATTAAAAATAAACTTAGTAGTCTATGTGTTCTTCCTATGTTCTATATGTATGACAAGTTACATCGAGATTAATGCAGCCGTTCTGGAGACACCTTGTAACAAACTCTCATCCATCCATTCATACATCCAAATATTTGCATTACATGAGTAAGATTTAGAAAATTAATGGTGAACTAAAGAAAAAAAATGCGAATGTTTAGATGGATGTTTGTAAGAAGATATCTCTAGAACGGCTGCATGGATCTCGCTGAAAGTCATAGATGTAGAACATAGTCTAAAGGAACACATAGACTAATTATTTTTTTTTAAATTCCGCGCAAACGGATTCACAGTTGACAGCCAGTTATAAATAAAAACGACTCATGTGGGAATTTTATAAACTTATGCCCGCTGTCATTACGACCGCACAGTTATCTGTCGTGTCAACGACCTCACGTCGACTGAGCCAAACAGCCACACGCCTGTCTACGTTTTGACCTAGTAATTTTAGATTATGTAACATCGATTATTATATTAGAATTGACTAGTTAAAAAATCTAGATGTAGCCTAAATATAGGCTATGTAATCAGGGAATTTGTAGCTTTACGATAGAGAAAGAATTACTCAAATCGGTTCAGTTATGGAGTCTATTGCAAATAAACTAATCTGAATTGTTTGGAACGATTCCTGCCGCCGAGTTCCGTCATCGGACGACACTACAGACCGCCAGGTTCCATCCACACCATCTCGATGGTTGGCAATCCACAGCCGTGCGGTTTGCTCGAAACTTCCTGCCTCGCACAGCAGCGTTGTGGAATGGTCTGTCCTCGGCGGTATTTCCAAACCGTTACGACTTAGGGTCCTTCAAGAAGCGAGCGTATCTCAAAGGTCGGCAACGCATCTGCGATTCCTCTGGTATTACTGATGTCCATGTCGTTGAACATCTCGGTGTTCCCGCTGATCGTTTGCCCCCTTCTGTTATAAAAAAAGAACTCATCTTTATAATATAGACTAGCTATAGCTGTAAATTAAAAAAAAAACTGTTATTTATAGCTATTTTTACGTTTGTCGTGACAAAAATTGTTTGTGTGGAGTGGCCTTTATCTGTTTGTACGATTGTCGATCGTGTGATGCATAGTAACAGAGTTCAATGGCCATTTCGAGGCTTCGCAATGCAACGAGGTCGTGCTCGTTTGAATGCAGTTTGATGTAATCATCATCAGCTTACTATACGTCCCCACTGGCTCGGAGCCTACAATAAGTGACTAGGTCATAGTCAATGCTGACCCAGTGCGTGACTTCACATATATCTTTGAATTACTTCGCAGATGTGTTCTTCGCGATGTTTTCCTTCACCGTAAAGACATCGGATAAATGTACATATGTATATGTAAAAACACATTGGTATATGGCGGGATTTGAATCCATGAACTCTATACAAGTCAAGGGCTTAACCTCTGAGCCACCGACGCTCTATTTGTTATTTAGCTGTAACAAATTTTAGATTAATTTAAGGACAAGTCGAAGCCGCGGGTCAAAGCTAGTATATTAAATCTTACTTCTTTCTAATATTATAAATGCGAATGTTTATATCAGTGGTACCCAAACTTGTTTTGTCTACTGCCAACTTTGAGAATAAATATTTTTTTAACGCCCCCATATTTTCACATATTTAAAAACTATTATACAATAACTTCAAATTAAATTAATTAATTATTGTGAGCTATATATGTATATTAACGGAGAATTGTAAAGGAAACTTTTACTATAACCCGCAACTTGAGACCTGCAGCGCTCACAAGGGGGCGTTATCGCACACTTTGGGAAAGACTGGTCTAGAAGAACACGCAGGCTATTTGTTAAGTTCATTTCAATCCTGCGCGGACGGAGTCGCAGGCGATAGCTAGTTTATTGTAAAATAATATAAAAAATTCTTTCCAGAGAAAATCAGAGCCTGTGATATTGGAGTATTTCGAGCATGGAGATACAAACGCAGCTGCTGAAGATTTATTGGAGTTTGTCACCGCCAAGAGGAGTCACTTGGTAAGTGTTGAGTGACAATTTCAACTGACAAAGTTATCTGATCCATATTTGTCATGTCTCCTAAAAGTCGCGTGCTTTTTACAAATATTAAGAGATACTGAATTTACATATATGTCTGTTTGTACGCGCTTTTAAAATGCGACGTTTTTTACGCAGTACTGCATTTTGGTTATACGGAACAAGAGTTTTTAAAGCCGTTTAAAAAGCGACCTAGTGAATTGGGTATTCATCATCATCATCAGCTCACTATACGTCCCCACCTAGGGGCACGGAGCCTACCCTAAGTTAAGGGTGATTAGGCCATCAAACACGATGACCAAGTGCAGTGACTTCACACATATCTTTGATTTTCTCAGATATGTGCAACATCACGATGTTTTCCTTCACCGTAACATCGGATAAATGTACATATGTAAATCGGAAATGGAAAAACACATTGGTACAGGGCGGGATTCGAACCCAGGACCTGCAGATTGCAAGTTAAGTGCTTGACCATTAAGCCACTGAAGCTCCCATTGGGTATTACTAAAATTTAAAGTGTAGGCATAACTAATTAAAAAAAATTATTATTAAAATATAGAATTTATTAATTTGATTTTTTTTTATCAGGTCTGTGAGACAATTGTGGAGATAGCTCTGGACCACAAGCCGTCGCATTGCGAGATGGCCTCAGTACTCATCTCTGATCTCTACGGCAGGATCTTCTCTGCTAAAGACATTGCTTACGGTATGTAATTGGTGACATTTGAACCTACAAGAGTCAGAGTAGACAAAAGATAGAGAGGAAGGGGGGATATTCCTTTACATCCCCTCCTCTGTCTTTATTGCATTATAAGGTAGCAAACGAGCGAGCGGTCACCTGAAATCGCTGAAACACCTAAGTGACCGTTGCCCATAGACATACGCAATTGCATATGCGTTGCCTAACTTTAATCTACAGAGGAGAAGATGCTCAGAAAGAAAATATCTTCCCTTTCCATGAATCCTCTCATCCGGAAAGTCCACTTCCACTTCCCATCCTTTCCTTATAAGAAAAAGTGTGGGAAGAGAAAGAGGACTTTGGAGATCGCTTCGGAGCAAATGCACTTTGTCTAACTACGCATATAATTCGCGGCAATTCGCAATTGCGTTATGCGCCTGCCAATTTATTAGTAGCAACAGCTTAACTTTTAGGATACTGTCACCGGATGAGGATTGTTGTTAATCCAATTTTAATATTACTGTGTTAAAATATTAGGAATGCTTTAATAAAAAGCAGCTCATCAAGGTGTAAATTCGAAAAAAAAAATTAAAAAATGAATAAATAGTATCCTATGTCCGTCTCCTGGCTCTAAGCTACCTCCTCACCAATTTTCAGGCATATCGGTAAAGTCGTTCTTGAGTTATAAATAGTGTAACTAACACCACTTTTATATATAGATTAGGTGTCATAGTATTATCCTACATATCGTGTGTTTCCAGCATTTGAGAGGCTGATGGAGAAGCTACCAGACTTGGTGCTGGACACACCGGACGCGGCCGTGCTTCTCTCCAACTTCATAGCTCGTTGTGTTGCTGATGACTGTCTGCCGCCGCGCTTTGTGCATACACCCTCGCATAAAGAGCTCAACTCCCACGCCAGGTAATTGACATACAGACCCCATAGACACGAACCACAAAGAAACAGACCCCCAAATACACGGACCCCCAGACATAGATCCTACTTAACACTACACCCAATCACCTTCTATACATTAACTTCACACAGATATGGATCCCTCAAACATAACTATTGTTAGGAAGAAAATCCGGCAATGTGCCGGTGTACTGGCGCAACACTAGCCTTATTAAAATGTCAACGTCTATGTCCCCTCACTAATCATTCTGACACTTGACCTTGAAACGAAAGTCATTCGCGACAAAGAGTTCTAACTATAACTACTGTGCATATTTAAGGACTCCTCAAATCCAAACTCCTTCAACAGAAATGAACCCCAACTATCATTACTTTGTACCAAATTTTCATCAAAATATGTCCACTATTATAATAATACATAGAAAACAGACATACAGACACATTTTTGATTATATATAGTAGTTTTGAAAATGACTTTTTTTTTAAATATTCCAGGCAGGCGATTCAACGCGCTGAGACACTGCTATCTATGAAACAGGGCCTTGTCAGGCTTGATAACATCTGGGGGGTCGGTGGTGGTATTAGGTATGACACCTTTTATTATTAAGCACTATTTTACTGTGGGTCTCTGAGTTACAAAATATGTTTTAAATGGAGATTTTTGTCTCAGAAACCCACGGTTAATCTGACAAATTAATTCAAGCGTCAATAGCCTTATGGTTAAGGGTACGGATTTCCGATCACGAGGTCGGAGGTTCGAATCCCGCCATTCGACTATTGTAAACCATATCCTAGCAAAAGTTTACAGCTTAGTTGGAATGCTAAAAGAAATATTAGACAATTTACAAAAAAAAAACTGCTATAATTTTACTAAAGAAATTAAAAAAAAAATGTAATGATTAACAAGAAATTTCAATAATAAACACAAAGTTTTAAATGATATATTGAAGTACTAGCTGTCGCACGCGACTCTGTCCGTGGGAGATACAAAAAATAACTTAATAAGTAGCCTATGTTCCAGACTATGTTCTACATCTGTGTCAAATTTCATCCAAATCCATGCAGCCGTTCCGGAGATATCTTCATACATTCACATTTATAATATTAGTAATATTATTTCATTGTTGCAGGCCAGTGAAATGGTTGATCCGTCAGATCCAGTTGCTCCTGAAGGAGTATCTGACTTCAGGAGACTTGGCTGAAGCGATGCGATGCGTCAGAGAACTGGAGGTGCCACATTTCCACCACGAGCTAGTATACGAGGTAATATACAGTTTTATATAATATTAAAATTGGAATGTTTGTTTGTAATATTAAAAAGAAATTAATATTTCAAAACTTGATATGATTTAGGTAATGGTTACTAAAATCCTATTATTAAAAGTCTATCTGTATGTCTGTCCGCAAGGTGTTTGTTCAGGGTAATCACCGGAATGGATTATTTTGACGCTTTTTTTCTTTTTTTTTTTAAATTCTACGTTGAAGTTGCAAGTAATCAGAAGTTTGGTACAATTTGAATGGTTCTTCATATTTCCCTCTTCTATTCTACTATTCCTTTTCAATATATATATTTTTTTTTATATCATAAGTTGGCAAACGAGCGAGCTGCCACTAGAAATCGCTGTAATAGCGAAGTAACCCATAGACATACGCAATTGCATATGCGTTGACTACCTTTAATCGACGGAGGAGAGGATGCACAGAAAGAAAATATCTTCCCTTTCCATGCATCCTCTCATCCGGAAAGTCCACTTCCACTTCCCATTCTTTCCTTATAAAGAAAAGGGTGGGAAGCGAAAGAGGACTAAATTAGGCCTCCGGGACGCACACTCATCAGACGAAACGCGGAATTGTTTCCACTTGACGCCTGTCTTCTGTGTGGTCGTGGTTTTTAACCGGGCGAGTCGGGCCAATTCGTGCGAACATGTTAAAGCTCGCTCTACCACTGTTAATTTTATATAATATTTATGTAGGTCTGTGGTTTTTGAACGAATGTTAGACAATTAAGATTGAGACGCGTGAATGACTGATCGGACAGAATGGAACGGAAGTATGACAGTGCGAGCGGAATGAATAATGGAAGGACGTCAAGACGAAACGAGTGCAAGTAAAAAGATATTATAAAGCAGTAAATAAAATAATAAGAAGACGAAAATCTTTGATTCTGCCCACCACCTCACCATATTTATTTTAATAAAATAGCTTTTATTCGCGGCTCTGCGATTAATAAAGAAAACTATTTATATGTATACGTAATAGTTGTAAAATAGCTTATATTTTTTTTTGCTATATACATGTTTATAGCTTTATAATGTAAAGAAGCATAATTTTGCAAATCTGACTAGTTATAAATAAATGTTAGCATGTAAAAATTTGAGCGTCGGTGGCTCAGTGGTCAAGCAGTTGACTTGCAATCTGCAGGTCTTGGGTTCGAATCCCATTATATACCACTGTGTTTTTCCATTTCCGATTTACATATGTACATTTATCCGATGTTACGGTGAAGGAAAACATCGTGATGCTGCACATATCTGAGAAAGTCAAAGATATGTGTGAAGTCACTGCACTTGCTCAGCGTGGTTGACTATGACCTAATCACCCTTAACTTAGGGTAGGCTCCTATGGTTTTATTATTATTATTATTATATTAATTTAAAAAAAAAAGTTAATTAGTAGGCTATTTTTTCCAGACGTATTGTGAGATCTGTTCATCCATACATACATTCAAACTTTTGCATTTATAATATAAGTATTTTGTAATTTCAGACGGTGTTGTTGGCGGTGGAAGCAATAAATTCAAGTGTTGAAGAACAGTTGTGTACATTTTTAGCTGAGTTACGACGATGTGTCATTGTTACCCCTGATCAGATGGATAGGGTGAGTTACATTTTTTTTTTATATCATAAGGTGGCAAATGAGCGAGCGGTCACCTGAAATCGCTGAAATAGCGAAGTGACCGTTGCCCATAGAAATACGAAATTGTATATGCGTTGCCTACCTTCAATCGACGGAGGAGAGGATGCACAGAAAGAAAATATCTTCCCTTTCCATGCATCCTCTCATCCGGAAAGTTCATTTCTACTTCTCATCCTTTCCTTATAAGAAAAAGAATGTGAAGGGAAAGAGGACTAAATTAGGTCTCCGCGACGCACACTCATCAGCGTGTAGTTGGAATAGCTTCAACTTGAGGCGTGTCTTCTGTGTGCTCGTGGTATATCACCGGACGAGTCGGGACAATTCCTGCGAACATGTTAAAGCTCGCTCTACCACTGTTAAATTTTTACATATTTTTATAGCTTCTATGTAAACTATCCCAACTAAAACTTTACATAAGATTACAACGCAACAAACATGAACACACAATAGACGAACAAAATCTACAGTTATTTTTAATGTTGCTTTTAAATTTATACAGAAACAAGCTTGTAGCCTATGTCTATGTGTTCTTCCAGACTATGTTCTATGTCTATGCCAAATTTCCTCGAGTTTAGCCGTTCTGAAGATACCTTTTAACAACTCAACAGCTCACTATACGTCCCCACTGAGGAGTCGGAGTCTACCCTAAGTTAAGGATGATTATACCTTAGTCAACCACGCTGGCCAAGTGCAGTGACTTCACACATATCTTTGAATTACTTCTCAGATATGTGCATCACGATGTTTTCCTTCACCGTAACGTCGGATAAATGTACATATGTAAATCGGAAATCAAAAGACCTTCCAACAAACATTTATCTAAACATTCGCATTTATAATATTAGTAAGATTGTATTATAAGAGAATTTCTTTTTCCAGGGTTTCCTTCGTGTGCTGGAAGATATGTCTGATATAGTACTGGATGTACCACTGGCTTATATAATGCTGGATCGCTTCGTGGAGCGCTGCCAGTCAAAGTTCCGTCTGGGTGATGATGTGCTCAAGAGGATGCCCACCAGGTACAGACATTGTCACCTGTTTCTTGTCACTGAAAGATTTGATGGTCATTGAAATCGATTGCAGCTTGTAACTCATGAAATGACAGCTTGAACCTTGTCACTAATAAATGACAGCTTGAACCTTGTCACTAATAAATGACAGCTTGAACCTTGTCACTAATCAATGACAGCTTGAACCTTGTCACTAATCAATGACAGCTTGAACCTTGTCATTAATCAATGACAGCTTGAACCTTGTCATCTGTCAACGACAGCTTGAATCTTGTCACTAATCAATGACAGCTTGAAACTTGTCACCTGTCAACGACAGCTTGAAACTTGTCACCTGTCAACGACAGCTTGAAACTTGTCACCTGTCAACGACAGCTTGAAACTTGTCACCTGCCAACGACAGCTTGAAACTTGTCACCTGTCAACGACAGCTTGAAACTTGTCACCTGTCAACGACAGCTTGAAACTTGTCACCTGTCAATGACAGTTTGAAACTTGTCACCTATCAATACCAGCTTGAACCTTGTCACCTACCACTAACATGACAAATGTACATTGTTTTTTATTTACAAAAGTCTTGTTTTGCTTGCAGAGGCCGTAAACGTTTCGTGTCCGAAGGCGATGGTGGCGCCATCAAGGATCACGCGTTGAAACTGCGCGAGTAAAGCATATTATATGACATGTTTCTATTATACTAAAAACCTGAGACAAACAAAAGTTATCAAAAAAAATCAAGTAAAAATGTACCTTAATACAGTAAAATTCGACAAATAATGCTTTGAAAGTGTTGAAATGAATTATACAAATACTAGCTGTGGCCCGCGACTCCGTCTGCGCGATTATAAAAAATGTAATTAAAAAGTAGCGTGTGTTCTTCCAATCTATGTTCTGGAGATGCCTTTTAACAAACATCCATGTAAACATTCGCATTTATAATATTAGTAAGATGGGTAATCACGTAATACCTTTAGATTAAAAAAAAAATATAAAAAAAAAACAGATAAATTGATAACCTTCTTTTTGAAGTCTTTTAATATTTTCTCTCGGGTTTTTTGTATAATTAGATTATAATTCAGCAATACAAAAACAATATAAGGTTTATAAAAACGCATTTTAGGTTGAAACTATGATTTGCCTTTTAAATATTCTTAATATTAAATAATTAAGGTTAAAATTTGCCGTCACTAGATTTGTAAAATATTGCACTGGATTTTTTTTTGGCCATTTTGGAAACTGAATGCTATAGGTAATTTTAGTGTATCAGAGTTGTCATCTGTCAGAGTTCTTATATTGATTTATTTGTGTAAGATTAAATAGTGGCGATGATAAAATCAAGTAAATTCTCTTCCTTTTATTCTTAACTACACTAGAGAATTTTTTCAAGTAAAAAATTTCTATGTCAATTTTCGTTTTTCACTTGCCGCGCCATTTTCTTTTTACATACTTTTTTTTTTAATAGAAAGGCAAAGGTTCTGGCCATTATGCCATTGAGTACTATTCGTGACATTTCGTTCTTCACTTTCCGAGCCATTTTCTATTTTCACTTTTTTTTTAATAGAAAGGCAAAGGTTCTGGCCATTATGCCATTGAGTACTATTCGTGACATTTCGTTCTTCACTTTCCGCGCCATTTTCTTTTTACATACTTTTTTTTTTAATAGAAAGGCAAAGGTTCTGGCCATTATGCCATTGAGTACTATTCGTGACATTTCGTTCTTCACTTTCCGAGCCATTTTGTATTTTCACTTTTATTTTTAATTGAAAGGCAAAGGTTCTGTCCATTATGCCACTATTATTTAATTGAACATTATTCGCGACATTTCTTTCTTGATTTTCCGCGCCATTCTCTAGTTATATTTTTTTTTAAATAAAAAGGCAAAGGTTCTGGTCATTATGCTATTATTAATTCGTTCTTCATTTCCCGCGCCATTGTTGATTGACATTTATTTTTTTTATAACGAAAAAGGCAAAGGTTCTGGTCATTATGCCACGTATTTGGCAGAATGTTAATTATGCACTCAACAACAGTAAAAAAAAACACTTTCCAAAGCATGTTTTGGTTCGTAAAAGGGAAAAAGTAGAAAATATGGAGTGGCTCGTTATTCTGGTACAATTAATTGCTCTAGTTTATTCTCACGATAATAGAAATTTTAAGTGTAGTTTACAAATTTAGTGACGGTTTAAACTATAAGTACTATTTTAGGTACGCTTTAGCACTATCGCAACCTCTTTATAAGTTTTTATCCCGTAGTTATATGTATCTCTTTCTTACTAATGTGAAACTCTTTGAGGAAATGAGATGGAAGATAACCTCAATTGTGTGAAGGTGTTTGATGTTTTAAAACTTTATTGAGATTTAATATTGAAGAATATTAGTTGCTTTTCTCTAAAAGTATTATTAAAAATAAATATTGAAGTACAAAAAAGGAATGAATGAATTTTTCTCTTGTTTTGTTTAATTTTTTTTCAAGTTGACGGTCAAATTTGACTCAGTCACTATCGATGCAAAAACATAGATCTTTAGTGACGGCTCTTTTTGAGTAAAATCTTACTGTAATTTAATTTTGTTTCAAAATTCTCTGACATTTGTGACTGATTGAACGAAAATAATGTCCTAACCGAAAATGTCACTTGATTTAAAAATTAGTGAAGAATAAAAATATTACGAACAATAGGTTTTTTTTAAATATCAACTGTTTTTTTTAATGTCTTTTTTTGGATATTTAAAAGAGCCTGTGTGCTGAAAATTTGTGGAAGGTGAAAAATGTTATTTTTTTTTAAATGTTTGCCATTTAATTGAATTAAAAAAATATGCATTTTTTTCTCTAGTTTGTAAGATGTATTTTCATTTAGTTTTTTTTTAGATGTGTCTACGCGGAGGTTGTTGCTAACGGTGAAAATAAAAGAGTGTACATAAACTCTATCAGACAGAGTATAATATTAAATATTTGACATTAGCTTTGTTTTATTTAAAAGGCCCTTAACAATAAAAAAAAAACTATTAGGAAGAACCGATACAGTGCCGGTGTATCGCAACACTAGTATTATTAAAATGTCAATGTCCCCTCACTAATCATTCTGACAGTTGACCTTGAAATGAAAGCCATTCGCGACAAAGAGTTCTAACTAATGTCTTAAACTACTTTGTAATAAATATAAAAGGGAAAAAGGAACTTAATACTAATATAATAATGCAATTTTAAATAATTTTATTCTTTATTCGTTTTATGTTGAGATTGAATCTGAAAGAGGAAAGATTCAATTTACATACAAATCCCGGGAACTCTATTCAACTATTACAATCAAAGAGTATATAAAATAAGAGACGGGACTCTTGACTAATTAGATACACAAACGGAGAATAAAAATTGACATTTTCAATGCTAGCAATATTATGAACAAGTCTACGTTGCTACCAACCTAAAAAAATCAATCTGTCAATTTCCGTTTTGACGTTTGAAAGTATTATTCGAGGGAAAACAATTTTGGAAAAATAAAACAATTTCGTTAATTGCAACTTTATTTAATCTTCTGACTAAAGCGAACATATTTTAAGAACGCAACATAATGCTCATTGCTTTCGTAATTATAACCATTATTGTTTAGTTCACCAACAAAATACCCCAACTTTGATAAATGCTTATTTGTTCCAGTTTGTTTATTTGATAGATCATATTTTCTGATAGAACTGGAGTAGTAGTGCCACTCTTGTCTTGAGA
>NW_013531873.1:342231-366030 GCF_000836235.2 Papilio xuthus | reverse complement strand
ATTTTGTATTTTTACTTTTTTTTTTTTAATAGAAAGGCAAAGGTTCTGGCCATTATGCCATTGAGTACTATTCGTGACATTTCGTTCTTCACTTTCCGAGACATTTTCTATTTTCACTTTTTTTTTTAATAGAAAGGCAAAGGTTCTGGCCATTATGCCATTGAGTACTATTCGTGACATTTCGTTCTTCACTTTCCGAGCCATTTTCTATTTTCACTTTTTTTTTTAATAGAAAGGCAAAGGTTCTGGCCATTATGCCATTGAGTACTATTCGTGACATTTCGTTCTTCACTTTCCGAGCCATTTTCTATTTTCACTTTTTTTTTTTAATAGAAAGGCAAAGGTTCTGGCCATTATGCCATTGAGTACTATTCGTGACATTTCGTTCTTCACTTTCCGAGCCATTTTGTATTTTCACATTTTTTTTTAATAGAAAGGCAAAGGTTCTGTCCATTATGCCACTATTATTTAATTGAACATTATTCGCGACATTTCTTTCTTGATTTTCCGCGCCATTCTCTAGTTATATTTTTTTTTTCAAATAAAAAGGCAAAGGTTCTGGTCATTATGCCATTATTAATTCGTTCTTCATTTCCCGCGCCATTGTTGATTGACATTTATTTTTTTTATAACGAAAAAGGCAAAGGTTCTGGTCATTATGCCATTATTAATTCGTTCTTCATTTCCCGCGCCATTGTTGACTGACATTTATTTTTTTTATAACGAAAAAGGCAAAGGTTCTGGTCATTATGCCACGTATTTGGCAGAATGTTTATTATGCACTCAACAACAGTAAAAAAAAACACTTTCCAAAGCATGTTTTGGTTCGTAAAAGGGAAAAAGTAGAAAATATGGAGTGGCTCGTTATTCTGGTACAATTAATTGCTCTAGTTTATACTCACGATAATAGAAATTTTAAGTGTAGTTTACAAATTTAGTGACGGTTTAAACTATAAGTACTATTTTAGGTACGCTTTAGCACTATCGCAACCTCTTTATAAGTTTTTATCCCGTAGTTATATGTATCTCTTTCTTACTAATGTGAAACTCTTTGAGGAAAAGAGATGGAAGATAACCTCAATTGTGTGAAGGTGTTTGATGTTTTAAAACTTTATTGAGATTTAATATTGAAGAATATTAGTTGCTTTTTTCTTAAAGTATTATTAAAAATAAATATTGAAGTACAAAAAAGGAATGAATGAATTTTTCTCTTGTTTTGTTTAATTTTTTTTTCGAGTTGAAGATCAAATTTGACTCAGTCACTATCGATGCAAAAACATAGATCTTTGGTGACGGCTCTTTTTGAGTAAAATCTTACTGTTATTTAATTTTGTGTCAAAATTCTCTCACATTTGTGACTAATTTAACGAAAATAATGTCATAACCGAAAATGTCACTTGATTTAAAAATTAGTGAAGAGTAAAAATATTACGAACAATAGGTTTTTTTTAAATATCAACTGTTTTTTTTTTTAATGTCTTTTTTTGGATATTTAAAAGAGCCTGTGTGCTGAAAATTTGTGGAAGGTGAAAAATGTTATTTTTTTTAAAAAATGTTTGCCATTTAATTGAATTAAAAAAATATGCATTTTTTTTCTCTAGTTTGTAAGATGTATTTTCATTTAGTTTTTTTTTAGATGTGTCTACGCGGAGGTTGTTGCTAACGGTGAAAATAAAAGAGTGTACATAAACTCTATAAGACAGAGTATAATATTAAATATTTGACATTAGCTTTGTTTCATTTAAAAGGCCTTTAACAATAAAAAAAAAACTATTAGGAAGAACCGATACAGTGCCGGTGTATCGCAACACTAGTCTTTTTAAAATGACGTCTATGTCCCCTCACTAATCATTCTGACACTTGACCTTGAAATGAAAGAGCGCCATTCGCGACAAAGGATTCTAACTAATGTCTTAAACTACTTTGTAATAAATATAAAAGGGAAAAAGGAACTTAATACTAATATAATAATGCAATTTTAAATAATTTTATTCTTTATTCGTTTTATGTTGAAATTGAATCTGAAAGGAAAGATTCAATTTACATACAAATCCCGGGAACTGTATTCAACTATTACAATAGTTATAATACCATAGCTTTTATAATGACGTTTACAAATCTTCATTTTGAATTACACAAAGATAATTAATTCTGTAAAAAACTGCGACGAATAGTTGCATGTCTTACTGTGGGTTCCTGAGGCCAAAATTCTCGTTTAATAATCATGACAAAATAAGGAAAACTCCTTATTTTGTCATGGATGATATGTTTTATACAGTGGTTTTGGTCTCAGAAACTCACGGTTAGATCCATAAAATACAACTCTGTAGCAGAAATTATCGTATAATTTCATTGTTAATCTCTACGTCGTCTTTGTCCGTGCGTGGCGTATGCTTCCGGCACGTTTCTCCACTCCCAATACTCCATTACAGCGAACGTCGCAGCTATGCACGCTGCACCAACTATTATTACAGATTTTATCAGCATCTCCATTTTCTAACAGAAAAAAAATCATTTGATTATAACACGCTAGTCAAAATACGTTCCGTAGTTAGACTACAAGTTACAATCTGATTAAAATTCATACGTTTTTAAACATTATTTTCTTGATACGAGCAAAAAAGACATAAAAATTTAGTTATTAAAAGTAGCTGTCGCCCGCGTGTCCGTTGCGCGATATTTAATAAGTATACTATGTTCTACATCTGTGCCAAATTTCAGCGAGATCCGTTCAGCCGTTCTGGTGATACCTTCTAACATATATCCAGCTATCCAAACATTCGTATTTATAATATTAGTAATATTACTTACATAAACAGTTTTATGAATTACTGCGCTGTTAAATTTTATATATCTATATAAACACAATACCAAGGCTAGGTAATATGGATCAAACTTTGGCTAACCTTGGAAATAATTAGGGTTACCATTTTTTGAAAAAATTCTTCCCTTTAATTAATTTCGAACTACTATTCCGTAATATAATTTAGTTTTCAACTAATATTCCTTATTGTAATTAATAACTATTGATATGAAAATTCGCACAAAATTTGCTATATTACACGTAAAAAACTTATTATTGAATTACTTAACTCTATATTAATTATTAAGTCACTAATTAAATTAAAATTAATCTACCAAAATAATACTATAAACTAAAACTAAAACAAACTAAATAATATAAAAAATCGATCACAAATCGCTGTGGTCGCACGGTAGGGTTCCCAAGAGGCTGGCGGCATTTCCCCGTTGGATGGCCAGGCTCAATCTTTGCCCGAAATGCGCGCCAGCCCTTGGATCCCCTGAGGCGTCGATGAGGCGTGCGGAAATCTCCTTAAACAGGCGACGGGCTTCCGCACCCCAAGGCCCCAAGGTCTCCACGGCAAAAGGCGCAAATATATACGGATCTGCCAACGCCGCATATTTACGTCTTTTATTGATTTCGGCTGTCGCCGCAGCTGCGCCGGCTTTACGAGCGGTCGCTCTCACGTGGGATGGAGCAACAGTGTCCACGCATGTGGCATCCCACAGGAGTGACCGCCCGTTTTTCCACGGAATGAGCGTCATACCGTCGGGCCTCTTACCATCATCTCGGACGATGCCATTGGGTTCAAGCACTGCCGGCACGCCGGAAGAGGCAAGGGCTCGACGGATGACGTCATTTAAGGCGGCATGGCGCGGAATGCGTCCTGCACTGCGACGACATGCTAAACCGTGATGACCAAGAGGATCGACGTCTACCCCACACCGACAGCGATGGGGTTCGTTCGTCCGGGCCCCTAGACGTAAGCTCACCGCCAAATTAAAAGTAGTCCTCTCCAAAAGCGTACCTACGCTAAACGATGGAATAGCATTTAACCAGTATCCTGACTCTGGCTCAAGAGACGAGACCGCTCCGCTTCGCTTTCTGAAGACTCTACCAGATGATTTCGTATCTTCAAACAGAGAGGCTCGTCCCACTGACGCTGCGAAGCCAGGTTCAGGGGTAGGTCTGGACCAGTTGCACTAAGCCAGGTATCCCTGGCCTCGGCCAAACAGGCAACCTCTACGCCGCAGAGCGACGGGCCTAGTAAGCTACCAACGAGGTTAACCGAGCTATGAACCGAGGACAAGAAGGCTGGCAGTGCTACACTTGAAATTTTTCGTATTCCAAGACCACCATGGCGAATCGGTAAGGTTGCTTGGGCCCAGCATCTATCGTTTAGAGGACAATTAAATGAGCTGTTTAACGCTATTCTTACCGTGTCATCTAAACGAGAGAGAAGGTCATTGCGGGAACAAAGAGACAGAATTTTATAATAAAATAAGCCATGTGAGGATTTATGTCTTTTAGGCGGCTGGAAGATTCCTGAAATTTTAATATCAATTTATTTTATTACACTAAATTAAAACAAATAACCTTCATAAATTACCGATTCTGTCACATTTTTTTCGGTTGCAACCCTGTTTTGGATGTTTTTATTCTGTGGATGTCCACATCACAAATCATATACTCTTTGTCACAAATCGATAATTTTGTGAATAATATCAAATTGTTAATATATTTCAATTACATTCTACTTAGATGCGTTTTAAGATAAGATAATAAAGATATTGATATACTGACCTCGATATTGAATAAATTTTATTTAAAATTTTAAAATTGTATAAAACCAGATTGTCTCTGGATTATACACCAACGAATCGAAATCGAACGATTACGATTAGTTGTTGACTTGATGAAAAACTGCATATTTTTATCGAGGAACGTCACTATTAATTATTTTGAAAACTGTCAATTTCCGCATACAAAAATAATTCGTGATTGTGAAGGTATTTGTCTGTGAAAAATATTTATTTAAAAATGAGTTTTCGTGAAGAAGACAGACAAAAGAGTAATTGTCCTAGCCGAGGACTTGGTCTTGCGGCGGCGGCGATTGGCGTCGGAGTTGGGGCTGCTCTGTACTACTTCTTCAGCAAGAGGCAGGAGAATCCTGATGGGGAAGCTTCAGTTGCTTCCGCTTGGCAAAACGTTACGTTGTAAGTATCATTATTTTCCCTACGTAGTGTCATAGTATTCTTCCATATATCACTACGAGCAGTCCTATTTTAATTCAATTTCAATCTTTGTAAGTGTATGTAACAAAATGTCATAGAAACTATCGCCTCTATACGCAGTTACAAAACGTCCTTCAATACAGGTTTATGAATACTACGTAATATTTCGCATAACAACTTTCAATTGTATTCTTTATTTGCAAAAATTCGTTCTACTGTTATGCACGCATATCAAATTTATTTTTAAATCTTAACGTGTTTCCGCTAATATTATTTGGAGATTCAATATCAAATATTATATGGTGAATTTATTCTTCCATGTTCAATGAAAAATCTTATAGTATTTATTAAACTGTTAATATAATGTTTAACATTGTAATATTATTTCTATCTACCCACAAATTTTTTTATTTTCTAGTGTAATTGTTCATTGTAAAGTTAATGGTCTTATAAATGTTAAATTTACCAAATTTTAGATAATCTATATTAAATATTTTAAAGAGAAATTATTCATAGTGCTACTTTATAAATTTCTATTAATGTAAATAAAAGGTATTTCGTAAAACCTGGATAATAGAGTCAAAGGTATTGTGATATTTTTCTTGCTTATAGAGGTTTTTTGTGTCTATTGGGATATTTTCTACAGTACTTTATTATCATTCACATAATTTAGTTGAACTTTTTCAATACAACAGCAGGACTGGATGTGATTGTCAATCAAACATGGACATTGACTCTGATTCTTATTCAACAATATCCGAAGATGAGACAACCGACACCAGCATGAATACAGATTCTATTGATCCAAATTCGATCACATCAAACTCTGATACAATGTCCGTAGATAGCTTAGAATCTGATATAAGTGAGAGTGATAGTGAATCAGGGGATTATTCATCTAATTTATCCGAATGGGACATGACAGACTCTAGTATGCATATTAATGAGTACTCGTTTACTTCAACACCAATGTTACTACGAATAACCAATAGTATATCATCCATGATAAGTCCTAGACGTGGAAATCGTGAGTTGTAAGTTGAATTATAATTTAGACGGGGTAAAATACATTGGTGTGGGTATTTTGAAATTTTTACGTATATTATAGTTAACAGAGGTTTTTGGCACATGTTTTTTAGGTATGTGTGAATAAGACTAATATGAAGTAGACTAATATTTTAGAATATTGAGTTTTATATTTTATTGGTGGTTGTTTTCTTCAACTACACGATTTAGGTTATATGTGGGGTTATTCTAGAAATTTAATTATTAAGATTTTGTTAATAGTGTTGTCTCTAAAAAGTATATGCTTCGTTCAAGTTAAAGTTTAAGTAGAATCACATCAAATGGCTATTTAGAGAAAATTGTGAGATAAAGTGTAATAAGGGTAGTTAATGTAATACAGGATGTTCGGGAATGATGGGTATAACGGAGTAAAGGATTAACCCTTAATTCGACGAAATTTTTTGTAGAAAAAAAACTGTTTTTTTTTTTAGTAAAGCCATACGTAATTTTCTCTAAACTAGTTCAGTAGATTTTCTTTAATTAGTTGTTTGTCACACTGGACACCATCGAAAGTGTTAAAGCGCTTTAGTGTTTAAACGAATTTAATTTGGATAGAGTTAAGTTGTAAATCGTCATATTTTCGACTAAAGAATCTGTGGTACTCTGTTGTATACATCATTCTCGGACAACCTGTATATTTATGTTTGAATAAGTGTTTTATTAAATATACTATGGAATTTACATGTTTTGGTGTAAATTATAATATTTCTATGGTTTATGGTTTGGTATAAAATCTACTATATACATTTAAATTCATATGTATAACATTAGTAAAGTATAAATAAGAAAAAATAAATTGTTTGAAGACTTACCATGGGTTTCTGATTCCAAAATCTTACTAATATAATAAATGCGAATTTATGGACGGATAGATGAATGGATGGGTGCTGCTTATCAAGTTTTTTTTCGCGTAGACGCAGTATTGGGCCTATGTGTTCTTTCAGACTACATTCTACATCTGTGCCAAATTTTGTTAAGATCCGTTCAGCCGTTCCCGAGATACCTTTTGAACAAACTTCCCTCCATCCATCTTAACATTTGCATTTATAATACTAGTAAGATGTGATGAGCTGTGAGCTGACAATTTATCTTGAACCATAGTTTAATAGTTTAATAGTTTTCGCAGCATAATATAGCCTAAAGCCTTCCTCTATAAATGGACTATCCAACAAATAGTAATTTTTCAAATCTGACCAGTAGTTCCTGAGATTAGCACTTTTAAACAAACTCTTCCGCTTTATAATATTAGTAAACATTATGGCATGAAGAAAATATTACTTATTTAGTATTTATATGTGTATTAAAAGATTTTTTTATAATTTTTTAAGTTAAGCTAATTTAATTAAAAAAAAATTTACCATAGTTAACTTAATTGTGTGAATTGGCGTATTACCTTTTATGTGGTTATGGGTTGGACAGAATTGAAAACTGTTTTCTAGTAAAGGTTAAAAAAATTACTCAAAAATAATAAAAACAATTGAATAGAAGGTTTCGAATCCATGACTGTAATAGTTAACACCCTCAGCGCCAAACCCTAAGTGACCGTATTATAAAACACAATTTTTTTTTGTTGGTATGTGCTCTAATACAAAAATGTGTATACTTTTGAATACACAGCTTTCTAAACACTATGAGAAAAAAATACACATGGCGCTCAAGGTGTTAAAATAACCAAAATATATTAATTATTGTATATTTATTGTAGTCTAGACAATGGCCTATGAAGCCTTTCTTGTTTTGTACTGGAATCGCTGTGAAAAGGTTAACAATGTTATTGTATTAAACACAAGATAATTGTTATTTAGTTTATTTTATAAATGATTATATTTCAGGACGGAAGAACAGCAAATGGAAATCCTTAGAGAACAAGCTTTGTAAGCATTGATGCTTTTTAATAACTAACTCTAATTGCCTGCTCAGATTTATTTAATACTAGCTGTCGCCCGCGACTCCGTCCGCGTATATAAAAAAACTTAATTAGTATAGCCTATGTGTTCTTTCAGACTATGTTCTATACATATGCCAAATTTAATCGAGATCCGTTCAGTCGTTCTAGAGATATCTTCAAACACCCATCCATCCATCCACATCACATTCATCTAAACATTCGCATTTATAATATTAGTAAGATAAATAAAAAGCAGCTCTTCAAGGCATTAATTCGAAAAAAAATGAATAAATAGTATCCTATGTCCTTCTCCTGGCTCGTAAAGTCGTGTTAGTTACTAGTGTAACTCAACAACGGCTTTACCGATATGGTTGAAAATTGCTGAGGTAGCTTAGAGCCAGAAGACGGACATAGGATACTATTTATTCATATTTTTAATTTTTTTTTTCGATTTTATGCCTTGAAGAGCTGCTTTTTATTTAACTTACTAATATTATAAATTCGAATGTTTAGATGGATGTGATTTGGATGGATGGATGGGTGGGCTACACTATTTTTTTTATATGTCCACGCGGACGGAATCGCGTGTGACACCTAGTTTGTAATAAAAAGTTTCTCTTAATATTTTTTGTAAGCCTTGCTGAACTTATCTATCAGATAGATTAATTCTCTATTTAACAGTTATATTAATAATTATTAAATAAGACTAACAATTGTATGAATGTGTTTATTGGATGCACTACGTCCAAGCATGATGTGGGAGTCAAAAGTAGAGTGACTATTCACTTCGCATTTAACCCTTAATTCGATGATGTCCAATGTGAAGAACAAAAAATTAAAAAAAATCTTTTTTTTTATATCATAAGGTGGCAAACGAGCGAGCGGCCACCTGAGATCGCTGAAATAGCGAAGCGATCGTTGCCCATAGACATACGCAATTGCATATACGTTGCCTACCTTAAATCGACGGATGAGAGGATGCACAGAAAGAAAATATCTTCCCTTTCCATGCATCCTCTCAATTAGAAAGTCCACTTCCACTTCCCATCCTTTTCTTTATAAAGAAAAGCATGGGAAGGGAAAGAGGACTAAATTAGGCCTCCCTGACGCACACTCATCAGACGAAACGCGGAATTGCTTCTACTTGAGGCATGTCTTCTGTGTGGTCGTGGTATATCACCGGGTGAGTCGGGACAATTCGTGCGAAGATGTTAAAGCGGGTTCTACCACTGTTAAAAAACTATTCTACTGAACTAGTTTAGAGAAAATTACGTAAGTTTTTGCTACAAAAAATTTCGTCGAATTAAGGGTTAAGCTACCTCGTACCATCTTTCGACCACATCATCACTTTCATCAGGTCGTGATCGTGTTAGCTTATTCAATATAAAAAAAAATGTTTTTCATATATGTTTTATTTTTGACAACTTTGTAACATCCTGTAGCGTAAACTAATGAACCGATTTTGACGTGTGTGGTGTTTATACAAATGATTCCCCCAAGTGTCATAGGTGACAGTTATTCAAGATTTTCTTGGTTTTATTCCCCTAAAAAATAGTGGTTTTTATGTTCTAGTCGCGAACGTAACTGGGTGACTGAAGAATGTTCGATATGCTTCGAGGTGATTCAACGCAGTCAAGAGGTGATGACTCTCCCCTGTTCGCATAACTTCCATCAGGCCTGCATCCTACCCTGGCTCCAGGAGCAGCAGACTTGCCCTAACTGCAGAAAGCGTACCGAATAGGATAATAGGTTGATTATTTTTATATTTTAGCTGTCGCCCGCGACTATGTCCGCGCGGTATTAAAAATAACCTAATAGCCTGTGTAGTCTTCTAGACTATGTTCTACATCCATTCAGCTTATTCTGAAGATACCTTCTAACAAACATCTAAACATTCATATTTATCTTATATATAAAATTCTCGTATCACAATTTTCGTTCCCATACTCCTCCGAAACAGCTTGACCGATTCTCATGAAATTTTGTGAGCATATTGAGTATGTCTGAGAATCGGCCAACATCTATTTTTAATGCGCGGACGGAGTCGCGGGCGACAGCTAGTAATATTGTAAGATTATAAGATATTTTCTAATTCACTAATATTTGCTTGCTAAATCTATAAAGTTCTATGTTGAATCAGTTTTGTTTTTACTATTGCAGCGTCCATGACTTTGCAGCAGGAGCAATGCGTTCAATTCTGCTGGTTCAGGATTTGAAGACCCACTTGTATTGTTCTTAAGCATATATTGATGTATATCTGAAATTCTTCATATATATGACAAATTATTTAATCTGTGATATCAATTTTTCTTTTTTTTTCTGTATTTTGTCTAAACTGACATGTCTTAAGGCTGTTTACTCTTTGACATAGATTAGTTGGCTGATTCTGTTACTTTTTAGGTTAATTGTTTTTTTTTCTTTTCTTTTTTTTAAATAGTCTAGTCATTCTTTTTCAGGTATATACCAATTGTTAACTAATGCTTGTTTGCTGCTGGAAATTATATAATTTTGATAATATAAACAAATATGTATATAATTTGGTTGATTGTAAGATAGATTTTATTAAAAAAAAATTATAAATTGGTTTTTAACAAATTTCCTGTATTTTTATTGTAAATATTAAAATATAAATTAAATGAATAAATTAGCTTTAAAGTAAATAAAAATTTTTAAGCTATGATTTCAAATTTATTTGTATTAAAAAAATAAACAAAAAGAAATCATTTGGCTGACTTTTCGATCGTTTCTAGTTATTTTTACAGTTTAGTGGCTTCATGTAATAAAACTAGTGAATAATAAAATTAAAAACATTCATAATAAAGTATAGAAAAAGCATAAATTTAAAAAAAAAAACACTTGGACTAAAGTCATTGAAACCTTTTACTCCATGTGAAAAAAAAAGTTAATGTCATTTAATTAAGTTTTTTTAGCAATAGTGTTATAAATCTCCATTTTATAAAATCGATAAATAATGGTAAATTAGATGTTTAATATGATCTGAGATTTTTTACGTGAATTAAATTTGGTGAAAAAAAGGAGCGAAATCTTGTTAAAATATTTTGTTAATTGTTAAAATGTTAAATGTATATTTTAGACTGGATTTAAACATTGTGATTATAAAATTTGAACTAAGATATTTGTGGATAATAATAGCTAATAGTGATATATTTTTGTAATAAATTAAATAAAATATAATTTTGTTGAAATACATTTTTAGAATCATTTATCTTTTATTTATTTGAAATACCAAAGTTTGCTTTATTGACATTTTTATATAAATTAGCGATCACCCATTGGTCGAGATCTCGATGGCAGGCAATCCACAATCGTGCGGTTTGCGCGAAACTTCCTGCCTCGCACAGCAGCTTTGTAGAATGGTCTGTCCTCGGCGGTATTTTCAAACCGCTACGACTTAGGGTCCTTCAAGAAGCGAGCTTATCACCACCTCAAAGGCCTTTAGTATTGCTGATGTCCATGGGCGTCGTTGAACACCTCGGTGTTCCCGCTGCTCGTTTGCCCCCTTCTGTTATAAAAAAAAACAGCTTTATGCTATTTCTTCTCTACTTGTCAAACGCACAATTTCTTTAAAAATCTGTATTAAGTTTTTCCTTTACGTATGACAATTCAGCGAGCGGCCATCTTAATTCGCCGAAACAGCGAAGCGATAGATTGCAACATGTTATGTTTTAAATGACAGTTCGAAACATCGCACGAGTCGCTGCGTAGAACAAAGTGTAGCGTGGGAGTGCGTTGTGCGCAGATGACCTTGAACCAACGAAACATTGAAATAGATAAAATTAATAATTTAATTAAAAAATAAAATTATTTACCGGAAATAACCGAATTACCAACACTAGTGTACAAAAGCCCTTCACAATGCGCGGGAAAGAACTGGTATTTATACTATGTTACCAGTTAAAAAATAATACCAAAATATGGGTAAAATAATCGCAATTTAAATTTTGTTAGTCTGTGTTTTTTTATCGTTGAGATGGAACAAATTGTTGCTCTTAGTGATTAATAGATTAAGTAAATTCTGCCACCAAATTTTACGAAATTTGATCTTTGAAACTACTTTAAAGCGAGATACTGTTTACCAATAATAAATAAAGTATATTTAAGTAAATATATGAGTTACTAACACACCAAATTGAGATTAACAAGGTAACTTTTTATTATAAAACAATGGAATAATTTTAAACTTAATCACTTGTGAAATAACCAAAACATCGATTTTTAATACGATTTGTATAGAAAAAGTTTAAAAAATTAAGTACATTTATGACAGACAACCTTTTTATTTTTTTTATTCTATTTTTAAATCACTGTAGAATCCAAAACATAATCTGTGATATTTAAAAAAAATGTCATCAATTCCATTTTAAATGCGAATTAGAAAAAGTTTTGGGTAAACATTAATTTAAACATGGTCACATTTATTGTTTATAGATAGGGTTAGTTAGTCAGCTACAGAACTGACGTGCGTCGGAATAAAGTTTCCTTTGTGCTTAATATATTATCCAGTTTTATTATTTAATATTAACAATGAGTAACAGAAAAGAAAGTAACGAGGAAGATAATGATTCCGGTGTTGGCTGGATGGTTGCTGCGGGCGTTGTAATTGGTGCTGCTGCGTCGGCAATTGGTTATATTGTTGGTAAAAATTCTGCCGAAACTCCACAATGTAATATATCCAGTAACACAAGACAGCAGCCTTCGCAATCGCAAAATTAGTAAGTATTTCAAATTTCATAAGAAAGATAATAAATTGGCGGTTTATAGTTAATTATATTTTTATATTGAAGGTTATTTTATCGTAATAATTTGATAACGCCAGTGAAAGTAAAATCAGCTAAGTATTTATATCAGGAAATTGTAAGCGATAATTTTAAATCGTGTATCAATATATAAAATTCACAGTACATTTATAAAAAACAATATAATATTATACATAAACTAATATTATAAATGCGAATGTTTAGATGGATAAATGTAATATTGCACTGTATTATGCAATTATTAAAGTTTTAAGTATCTTATCTATGGAAAAAATTCAATAGTTTTGTTTTGTTCAATTGATTTTGCTTTTTGATTTTGACATTTCGATAGAAATTCATAGACAAAGTTTTTGATCGATTATTCTGAACGAATAGGAATCGATAGAAAGAGGTATTAATTTTTCGAATAAAGTTGTCTTTAAAAAGAGTGAATACATTTTTGTTATATACAATGAACATTAATTCGAGATTGAGTGTAATTATTATTGATAAATACAGTAGAGTTGTTTCGTGTTAAATTTTACCTTGGGTTTTCAGAGACCAAAATAACCGTTTAAAACATATTGTTATCACTGTTTTCACAAAGATAATGACAGGGATGACGATATGTTTTATGCAAAAAATTTGGTCAGACTCGGGATATTAATATTTTTTCTTGTATTGATTTCATGACTAGTAGCCACTGATATATGGATAGGTTACTTCGAATCCTCAACTACAAACCGTTACCATCAGCGCCAAAATGGCGAAAATCAAATTACACAAAACACTACGGTATACATAGTCTGTATATATATAATTGCCTGAGTCTACAGACGATTGAATATTAACTATTTTTAACATTTTTCTTTGTTTTAGCCGCAGCAAAGTGGTGACGTGCGAGAAATGTTCAATCTGTTTAGACGATATGGACGTTGCAGTTCTACCTTGCAGACACTCCTTCCACAGGAAATGTATTGCTCAGTGGCTCGCAATGAACGGCACTTGCCCAACTTGCAGGACACCTGTACGTTAAAAAACCGTATAACAAACTAACCTCTAACCCACAAGGACTTCTAATTCACTTAAAAATGGCGAAAATCAAATTAGAACACTGTCTGATGGATTTTAGAGGTTAGTTTTAGAACACTAATCTAATCTTTACATTTTATTGATTTGTTATCAAATTATTCCTTGACTTATCCTTTAATAAACTCAGCGTACAGCGTTTTAAAAACCACATGCCTGTTTACAACCCTTAAGTAATAATTATAAATAGAAGAACTTGTAAAATTAATCAAATAAAAACAGATTGAATATTTATTTATTTTATTTTAACATTGAAAAAAAAAACCTAACTTTGCCACTTCAATAACAAAAAAAACAAACTTATTTCTACGTTTTTATACTTATTATAAAAAATAATTTTTGATATCTATCAGTTCTGGCATTAAATTCACAATAAATTTGAATCATGTTCTATTCTCACGTGTCGGGTCCAAGCGTCAATGTTCTGGAATAACTAGAAGCAAACAGCTTTACTAAAAACAAATACTTTCAAATGAATATATTTAAATCCAAAGACAAAAAAGCAAGGTCCTCTCTTTTCTCTGGACAGTCCTATTGTTAAAAAAAAGAGTTTGTCTATGGTGTACTTACGTCATCACAGTGCTCGCATGGGAACAACTTGAGACCGTGCGAGGCGACGTGTGTTTTAAACTTGTCCGTGGCTGAAAAGCCCGCGCCACACGCGTCACACACAAGTTGAGGGCAACCCTCGGTCTCCTCGCATTTGGAGCGCTTTGGTTCACGCGGCTCGTAATATGGGCAAGCTGACCAAACAATGTATAACATTACTAAACTGGGTGACTCCTTGTAAATTATAGCTAATTTTTGTGCCAATTTGAAACGCAACTACAAGATTCCGAAAAAAAAAATTGGACATAGACAAAAATAATATAATCCGCCTTAGTGTTCCGATCAGAGGCGCTACTGTTTTACTAATATTATAAATGTGAATGTTTGGATGGATGTTTGTTTAAAGGTATCTTTTAAACGGCTTTATGGATTTCGCTATAATTTGGAATAGATAAATAACAGACTAAAAGAACACATAGGCTACCGATTAAGTTTTTTTTAATACCGCGCAGACTGAGTCGGGGGCGACAACTAGTATACCAACTGATATAAAAGGTAGTCTGCGGTATTTGTTATGTAGTGTAACATTCTATTGAGGAATCCCTCTCATACTCACTGCCATGGCCGACGTGAGTCTTGTAAAATGTGACAAGCACGCGGTCCATTGTCTCCGTGACAATCATATGCGCTGGACAGGCTTTACCCGTCTTGTAGATCTGTCTCTCAGGTGCTGGCCTTTTACCTTTACCCTAAGGATAACAAAGATCTAGAAATACAAAAGCTTAAAGTACAAATGCACAAGACATGTATTTTCAGTCAAAATCTTATTGCAAATATCCTTCTATTTCTACAAATAAAACTATCAAAATGGGAAAACCAGGGACGGAGCTGCGACAAGACATATTTTTTTTTATCATAAGATGGCAAACGAGCGAGCGATCACCTGAAATCACTGAAATAGCGAAGTGACCGTTGCCCATAGACATACGCAATTGTATATGCGTTGCCTAACTTTAATCGACGGAGGAGAGGATGCACAGAAAGAAAATATTTTCCCTTCCCATGCATCCTCTCATCCGGAAAGTCCATTTCCACTTCTCATCCTTTATAAGAAAAAAAGTGGGAAGGGAAAGAGGACTAAATTAGGTCTCCGGGACGCAAAAATATTTGTGTCCCTTGTTGGAAAAAATGTCAGACTGACTCTTTAGCTGAAAATACGAAACAAAATGTACTAACTATAAAAAATAATAGTAATAATTAGGGTCTTTTCTAAAATACAATGTCAATTTACTTGATACACGTAGATACCAGACTGACTGCACATATAATGAGACCGGACACCTTCAATCGTCTGCTTGCTGGCTGTCGTCTTCCGGAACCTGAACTTTGTCTCTTCCTGTATTGCGCTTTTAAAAAGCATGAAGTCTGAAACATATACTTTTAAATATGTCTAACACTTATAAAACGTATGCAACATATGTAATCAAACCCCTCTAGAACAAGTCCTTCGAGTCGGATCAAAGGTATGTTAATAAAAGACCAGAAAAAGGAACAATTAGTCTATGCTACATGAATAATAGTATGTATACTATAGACCCAAACAAAGTATGCCCTACTTAAGAAGCATGTACAGTAGAACCCCGTTAATACGATTTCTGGTATAATGCGCAATTTTACGTAGATTTATAAATATCGTGACTTCGTCGGAGTAGAAATTTAAAAAATAGCCTAAAAAATTCGTGAAGTGATTTTGGAGATTAACCGACACAAACACAGTCTTGCGAACAGACTTAAAAATTGAATGATATGTGTTTTCTCACCATCCATAGTTCCAAACTCCAACTGCTCAACTTGCTCACGAACTTGATGACGATGCAGCAAATGAGCACTAAAGTTGGTGCCATAACTCACTCGTTCATTACACAACGGACAAAAGAATGCCTTTCGTTTCTCAACCTGCCATTTGGTTTAAAGAACGAACTTTAGACTTTTCAACCCTAAGTTTACGTCTTCAAAACATATGTAAGAATAACTCCATTTTTTATTTAGAAAACGCAATGTAGTTCTATGACACTTAGGGGAAGCAGTCAAATCGAAATTAGTTCAGTTTTTTAGGCTTCAGGAGGCCACAATAGTATTAAAAAACTTACAAACTCAGATGCATAGTTATATATGAGCAAAAAACATTTTCATCCTGGTATAGTCTGGTAAGTGTGCTTTACCAGAAATATTTTTCAATTTACAAGTATTTATATGTAATTTGTCTATGGTTAACAGTATTAAAACAAGGTATTAAATCTGACACTAAGTCGGGGTACTGGCGCAGCACTAGCCTTACTAAAACGTCAACGTTTATGTCCCCTCACTAATCATTCTGACACTTGACTTGGTAACGAAAGTCATTCGCGTCAAAGGATTCTAACTAATAATGTCTGAAAGTATAAAACCTCATATCCGTGAGCTTTCCATAGATGGTTGTTGAGAATTTGCTTCTGACTGAAATCTCGCTGACAAATGTGACATTTCTTACGATCAGTTGGTGAATACTTCGGAGTATGATCATTGCATAGTTTCACTAAAAGACATAATTATAGTGTGTCTAAAATACATTAATTTGACACCACCTATAAATAATCAAGTTAATTTTGTATGACGATTAATATTTTACTTAATAGACGGTTGTCGTAGTGTCGGACCGCATAACATATAAAATATTAATTGAAGAAAACCGTAAATTTTCAAAACCGATGTTACTCAACCCATCTCTAGTGAATTGTCAAATTAATCTATCTAGATTCTAGACAAATTATTCATACATTATCCTGTTGTAAGGAGTTTTTAACTTACATCCATGTTTCATCCTTAGATGTGTGAAGCAAGCCTTCTTACTATTATAGACGTTGTCACAGAAATGACACGCGTACTGTCTACTCTCACTTTCAGAAGTAGCGCTATGGCATCTACAAGATAGAAAACATTAAGTATTATTTCCACTAAACCACTAGCACTGGCACGAAGGCACTTTCTGTGACTTTCACGCAGTCACGTTAATAAGGGAGCCATGAGTGACGGTAAGGTAGGGTTCCTGGTCTCTAATGAAAGCAATCCCGGGAACACGGCATGCGTGGTCCCATTTTGCCGAATCTCTGTAAAGCCACTAGAAAGTATTTTCCTAGAGTCGTACAGAAGCTCAAGGCAGTGGGTTCCATTGGAGATCCCGGGACCCAGTCAGTGTTTTTACATTTCCAATTTACATATGTACATTTATCCGACGTTTTTACGATGAAACATCGTGATGCACATATCTGAGAAGAAATTCAATGATATGAAGTCAACCCGCACTTGGCCACCGTGGTTGACTATGGCCTAATCACCCTTAACTCACGGTAGGCACCGAGACCCTCAGTGGGGATGTATAGTGAGCTGATGACTTTAACCTTTATCTATGGTTAAGCGTTGTACCTGTTTATGTGATCAGCAAGATCGTTAAGTGAGGCTCCGCACAGCGAGCACTCGCGAACACGTTGACCAGTACGAGGCTCGAGACCATGCACCATACGAACATGTTGGTCTATCTCCTCCGCAGTGGGCAATTGAACATTGCAGTAGATACACGTCGTCTCATCTAATGCTTGGATCTCGTGTTCTTCGTTTATATCTTGAGTATTATAAAAAAAATTAAGCGTGAGCCTGAGACATGATTGCTGCACATAGACAACTATTTTTTTATCTTGCAAGGTGACAAACGAGCAAGCGGCCGGCAAATTTAACAGAAATAGCGAAGCGACTGCTGCCAATAGACATAAGCAATTGTAGATGCGTTGCCTATCTTAAATCGATGAAAGAAGGGATGCACAGGATGACAATATTTCAAATTCTAGTGCTCCCGTCCTCTATCATAGCAACTTACCATTTCTATCCTTTTCTTATAAAATTAGGGGACTATATTAAAATGGTCTTTTGTGTTGCAAGAATTGAAAAAAACATTCATGAAACAGCAACAATATGGATTTATGAAGCAGATGCGGAAATACAGAGTAAGGGATCCTTTACTCAATAAAGAGAAGGGTAGGGGACAACTACTAGTTTTTGCGTTTAGGTAAAGAAATCTGTCTCACCATCGACATCTTCAGTAGAAGTTAAATGGCTTGTTTTATTTCCTCTATAATCTACGGTTAGGCCCTCTCCTTCTTCCAAGATCGATTCGTCCAAATACTCCTCATCTAGGGCAATTAAATATTCCGGTATAAATACTGATTTAAAACAGTTATGGTTAAATAACCGGTGAAAAATAACGTTAAACGGTTACATCACTAGTTTTATCAAAAATGCAATATTTCATTTGAATTCAAATTAAATATATTTAAAACTTAAAATGTACAATAATATTTATGAACATGCAAACTATTAATATATGTACATAAAGTAAGAAACATTTTTATGTTAAATATCGGCTGTTTTTCTATGCAATATCCTTTTCAAAATGGCTTTATTCTCGTTATATAGATATCTAAATAACGATATTTACCTTTGATACTTTGCAGCATTGCAAGATTTTTACTAGTTTGATTTTTAAACGCCGAAGCTTTTTCCAATTTTTCAACACAATCAGAACATATAAACTTATATTCCGTAGATATCTACAATTATACAACATTTTTATCACACACTGACACAATTTATAAACTAAAAATGTAATTTAAATCATATACGAATTATAATAAACATTTCGAAGTACAAATTGTAAACATAACCTTAATGTTGTAACAACTTTTTAACATTTGTGCGTAGGTTTCTTCATTATCGGCGTAAATAGCAAATAGGTCGCATAAATCTTTGTTATTCATGCAACTTATGCAACCAACAAAATCCTCTTCCTCCTCCATTGTTGTACTTTTAAATTATTATAAAACAATGGAAGGAGGATGTAATGTGATGATTCCCGATTTGATTTTTAAAAACAAAAGACGGCTATTTTATTTTTCAAAATTAATGTGAATCGGATTAAAATTATAGAGTTAACGGCTAAGCTTATTTTCTTACATTTACTGATTTCATTGCTAGTATACCTTATTGCGAATGATTGGGGATACAATTTATAATTTGGCGCCAATTTGTGCTATTGAACAATGTTTTTTTTTAAAGTTAAATTTTTTAAAAAGCCACCAGATTGTATTTTAATTGTAATTGAAATCGACCATAAGAAATTAATAAAAAATATGTTATTCTATACATTTTCTTATAAATAAAACCAATTAAACATTTTCAAATTTCGAAAAGTTTCAAAGTTTTGCGTTATTAGGAACATAAATTTCAAACCAAAGACAATACATGGCTATGTCAACATTTTGACATTTAACGTTTTGATATTGATATTTCTGTTTGTGGTTGAACGTTGACATTGATCGTATCGAATCGTGTAAATAAACAATAACATTAGGTATTTAACGTTCAGCTGATTACGATTATACGCGATACGAGAATAGAAAGCCGTCGAGTCAAGTTCGTAATAAGGCTAATGACCCTAACGAAATAAAACTAGGCGTTGTGTTCATATGATGAAGTGTTTAGAGTAAAATAAAATATTTTCCACCAGCATAATGAATTTCAAAATAGACAAAAGGCTATTGCCTATTAAGGCGCATTTCTTCTTCTTTTTCGCTGGTAAGTCATTAATCTATTTTAATAACATGTCAAAGATAGTAAATATTTAATATTTTTACACCACAGCTTAGAAAAATATTAGTAGCCTTTGCCCGAATTTCGCTCGGTCGGAATTTAAAAAAAAAATGGACTGTGCCAGACAGTGATAATTCTAAAGTTTCGTGCTGTCAAACATCAATCCATCCAAACTTTCTTGTATTATATTTGTTAAACATCTTTATCTAAATTATCGTAATTCTAAGATATCAATTTGAATTGATAAGAAATAATAGTGTTATGTAGATATAAAGTTTTCTTAATACTTTATTCAAACCGTAAAATATCAATTGAATTACATTGATAAAGGAAATGTAATTTTATGCTCTTTATATTTCGATTTCTATTTTATATGTATACAAGCGGACCCGACAGACGTTGTCCTGTCTACACGTCTTTAATCTGAATAAATTAATATGAAGTTAATATTTGATGAAAATTGTGAATCTAAACCATTCCCAGATCCCTTGAACACACACAAAAAATTTCATCAAAATCGCTCCAGTCGTTTGAGAGAAGTTCAGTGACATACACACTCACAGATGAATTATATATATAAAGATATTTGGCTATAAAATGATTTACAAATTCTCATTATGTATTTTGCATTGAATAAAAAAAAAACGTCTTATTAAATTTTAAAAATTCCTTTGAACAATAGAAAACTTATAGGTACTGATTTTATTGTAAACTAACAATTTTTATAATTATAATATTAAACAGTTCTTATGGATGTATGAATGTTTGTAATAAGATATCTCCACATAATAACTACATGGATCTTGATGAAGTTTGGTATAGATGTAGAACATAGTCTGGAAGAACACATAGCCTACTTATTAAGTTTTTTGATTCCGTGCGTACAGAATAAGACAGTATATTCATACCATTAATAAAATTGGGATGTCTATATAATAAAAAAAAATTATATTTTGTAAACATGAAGTATTTGCTTAAATAAAATTACAGCTTTTAAGATTTTTGTGAGTACGTCTGTCTGTTCTTAAAGTCCTTCGGAATAATCTCTGAAATTTTCACAGGATTTTGACTTGAAAGTACTGTTCTGTTTCTTGTTTATGGCTCTCCCTCATCGGATTGGGCCAATGTCTGTGACTTGAAAGTACTTTATTTACTGTACTGTACTACTGATTCCTAATGATATTTTTTGCCCTGATGAAGTCACGGGCGACTGCAAGTTTACAATAAAAGTGTTGTCAACAAAGATTTAGCTTATTATGCATAACCTACTTTTAACAATTGTTGAATATATTTATTCTTATTTTATTTGTAATTGTAATTATGAATAAATCTTATTTCTTACTAATATTATAAATGCGAATGTTTAGATGGACGGACAGTTGTTTCAAGGTATCTCCGACTGCATGGATCTTACTGAAATTTGGCATAGATGTAGAACATAGTCTGGAAAACCACCTAAGCAAGCACCAGTTATCTTATAATTGTGGCTTGTTAAGACTCTTATATCTTCATCATCATCAGCTCACTATACATCCCCACTGAGGGGCTTGGAGCCTACCCTAAGTTAAGGGTGACTAGGCCATAGTCAACCACGCTGGCCAAGTGCGGGTTGACTTCACACATATCTTTGAATTTCTTCTCAGATATGTGCAGGTTGCATCGCGATGTTTTCTTTCGCCGTAATAACGTCGGATAAATGTACATATGTAAATCAAAAATCGCATTGGTACATGGCGGGATTCGAACCCAGGACCTGCAGTTTGCAAGTCAAGTGCTGAATCCCCTGAGCCACCAACACTCTGCTTATACCTTACTAGTATTATAAATGCGAATGTTGGGATGGATGGATAGATGTTTCTTATATCTCTTGAACAGCTAAGGAGATATGGCTGATATTTGGCATAGATGTAGAACATAGTCTTAAGAGATAATTTTTTTTTTTAATTATAAGTGGATGTAATCGCAGGAAAAAACTAGTATTTACATATTAAAAGGTAAATAAGATAATGAATCTTTATGGTTATTAAGGATTAAAGTACCATAGAGTTATCAAAGACTTTATGATACAATTGTCTATGGTTATTTGTACTTGTTAATTTAAGATTATTAGTGTAGTATTGTTTACCTGACCGAATTAGGATGGTAATTTATACTTGAATGATAAAGATGGTAATGTTTTTCATGTGTATGGATTTATTTTTATATATATATATACGTTTGTATGTATGTAAAATGAACTGATTTTGATGTGTGTGTTGCCGTTTAATTCGTAATTTTCCTCTGAGTGCTATAAGGGTGTAGTTAACTGAGTTTTTAGGGTTTTTAATGAAGTATTACACTGAACTTGTTAGGTGGTGTCGGACGACAACCAGTTGACTAATATTTCTTGCTCTATGCTTGATATCATCATCTGCTCACTATACGTCCCCACCGAGGGGCTCGGAGCCTACCTTGCGTTAAGGGGGATTAGGCCATAGTCAACCACGCTGGCCAAGTGCGGGTTGGTTGACTTCACACTTATCATTGAATTTCTTCTCAGATACGTGCAGGTTGCATCACGATGTTTTCTTTCACCGTAAGAACGTCGGATAAATGTACATATGTAAATCGGAAATAGAAAAACACATTGGTACACGGCGGGATTCGAACCCAGGACCTGCAGATTGCAAGTCAAGTGCTTGACCCCTAAGCCACCGACGCTCATATATGCTTGATATAGGATATGGTTTACGATAATAGTCGAATGTATGGATTCGAACTCATGACCACGTTATTTGAAGGTACTCATATTAGGTTATTGGCGCTTCGTGGCTACTTACTTTGTTTTTTTTTTTCATTTCGCACAGACGTAGTCGTGGTTATTGGTTCAATAAAACTATCCCATCCCCACGGCTGTTCTAGATCAGTTTAAAGTCAGTGTCATTGCCAAGGCTCCTAAATTGCGACTTCCTATGAATCACGCGTACATACGGGTGGGAAACTACTGCCTAGGTGTCATGTTTACGTTACTAAACGCTTAAGTGTCGATTGTAGATTTCAATTGAATACCCTATTCTATATATCTTATATCTTTAAATGAGCAATTCTTGTATATATATATATATATATATTTGGAATCTCGGAATCGGCTCCAACGATTTTCATAAAATTTAGTATAAAGGGGGTTTCGGGGGCGATAAATCGATCTAGCTAGGAATCATTTTTAGAAAATGTCATTTTATTCGTGTTTTATAGATAATCAACTTAAACATAAACTTAACTTTTTCTATCGGTAAGATCGAAAAATATTATTCATATTTCATCATTTTATTAGTAATTCGTACTTAAATATAATTCGGTCCGGTCATCCAGGCACTGAACTTAAAACAAGCGTTCGCCCTTGATTCCGTTTGTACGGAATTAAAAAAAAAAAATAGTAGTCTATGTTTTCTACATCTATGACGTTTAGCGAGGTGCAGCTGTTCTGGAGATACTTTCTAACAAACATCCAAACATTTGCATTTATATAACTAGCTGTCGCCTATGACTTCGTCTGCGCGGAATTAAAAATACTTAGTAGCTTGTATTCTTCCAGGTTATGTTCTACATCTATGACTTAAAGCTGTTTTGGTGACCTTCATACATACATCCTCATTTTTTTTATATCAAAAGGTGGCAAACGAGCGAGCGACCAACTGTAATCGCTGAAATAGCGAAGTGACCGTTGCCCATAGACATACGCAATTGCATGCGTTG
>NW_013531873.1:308501-340026 GCF_000836235.2 Papilio xuthus | reverse complement strand
TCAGATACGTGCAGGTTGCATCACGATGTTTTCCTTCACCGTAAGAATGTCGGATAAATGTACATATGTAAATCGTAAATAGAAAAACACATTGGTACACGGCGGGGTTCGAACCCAGGACCTGCAGATTGCAAGTCAAGTGCTTGACCCCTGAGCCACCGACGCTCATATATGCTTGATATAGGATATGGTTTACGATAATAGTCGAATGTATGGATTCGAACTCATGACCACGTTATTTGAAGGTACTCATATTAGATTATTGGCGCTTCGTGGCTACTTACTTTGTTTTTTTTTTTAAATTTCGCACAGATGTAGTCGTTGGTTATTGGTTCAATAAAACTATCCCATCCCCACGGCTGTTCTAGATCAGTTTAAAGTCATTGTCATTGCCAAGGCTCCTAAATTGCGACTTCCTATGAATCACGCGTACATACGGGTGGGAAACTACCGCCTAGGTGTCATGTTTACGTTACTAAACGCTTAAGTGTCGATTGTAGATTTCAATTGAATACCCTATCCGATATATCTTATATCTTTAAATCAGCAATTCTTGTATATATATATATATATATATATATATATATAATTGGAATCTCGGAATCGGCTCCAACGATTTTCATAAAATTTAGTATAACGGGGGTTTCGGGGGCGATAAATCGATCTAGCTAGGAATCATTTTTAGAAAATGTCATTTTATTCGTGTTTTATCGATAATCAACTTAAACATAAACTTAACTTTTTCTATCGGTAAGATCGAAAAATATTATTCATATTTCATCATTTTATTAGTAATTCCTACTTAAATATAATCCGGTCCGGTCATCCAGGCACTGAACTTAAAACAAGCTGTCGCCCTTGATTCCGTTTGTACGGAATTAAAAAAAAAATTAGTAGTCTATGTTTTCTACATCTATGACGTTTAGCGAGGTGCAGCTGTTCTGGAGATACTTTCTAACAAACATCCAAACATTTGCATTTATATTACTAGCTGTCGCCTATGACTTCATCTGCGCGAAATTATTAATATTTAGTAGCTTGTATTCTTCTAGGTTATGTTCTACATCTATGACTTAAAGCTGTTTTGGTGACCTTCATACATACATCCTCATTTTTTTATATCAAAAGGTGGCAAACGAGCGAGCGACCAACTGTAATCGCTGAAATAGCGAAGTGACCGTTGCCCATAGACATACGCAATTGCATATGCGTTGCCTACCTTTAATCAACGGAGGAGAGGATGCACAGAAAGAAAATATCTACCCTTTCCATGCATCCTCTCATCCGGAAAGTCTACTTCCACTTCCCATCCTTTCCTTATAAGAAAAAGGATGGGAAGGGAAAGAGGACTAAATTAGACCTCCGGGACGCACACTCATCAGCGTGTAGTTGGAATAGCTTCCACTTGACGCCTGTCTTCTGTGTTCTCATTTATAATATTAGTAAGATTGAAGTAATAGAGTATTCGTTTAAGCCTTACAATATAACTTTATCAACATTTACGACATTACGATTACCCGCCATGACAGTTTTAATTATGCAATGATAAAGCATTTTATTGTCCAACTGGATGATAATATTTAAATGTTTGTAATATTAATAAGAGCGTCGGTGGCTCAGTGGTTTCAGCACTTGACTTGCAATCTGCAGGTCCTGAGTTCGAATACCGCCATGTACCAATGTGTTTTTTCGATTTCCGATTCACATATGTACATTTATCCGATGTTGGAAGGAAAACATCGTGATGCTGCACATATCTGAGAAGAAATTCAATGTGTGAAGTCAACCCGCAGTTAGTCAGTGTGGTTGACTATGGCCTTATCACCCTTAACTTAGGGTAGGCTCTGAACCATTTGGTGAGGACGTATAGTGAGCTGATGATGATGAATAATATTGTAAACTCATTTAATCCATTTAGAAATTTTAATATAATAAACGCCGTCATTATTTTTTCAGCATTGGGGCCTCTTTTGCCACAGATGAATGTGTTCGGTCGTCAACTCGGTATATCTGCGGATGTGATGGGGATGGTGACAGCGGTACTACCATTACTTTGGGCGGCTGCGAAACCTCTCTTCGGCTATGTAGTTGATTATTGGCCTGTAAGTAATAAAATATAACTGTTTAGAAGTATGTTGTAAAGAATAAATGTTAACACTCACGTATTTTCGTCCGGTGGCGGCACCGACTAGTTTCGAGTACATCGGGCCGCGTCCGCGAAATAATACCAGTACCACTCATCCTGATGAAGGGCCCCCGATGTGCTCGAAACTAGTCGGTGTCACCGGACGTATATACGTGAGTGTTTAGCCGTGTTTATATATCAGTTTAGTATAATGTCTCACGAAAGTTTGAATAATTTAATAAATATGTTGAGTTTCATTTAAACATGCGAAATCGTACGAACATCGCCCGACAATCAAGAGCGAGACTAACTTATGTGAAATACATACGTTTGTCTCGCTCTGAAGCGACTGCCGATCGTTGTTTGTATAATTCCGGCTAATCTCTAAAATAACAGTGGTAGAGCGAGCTTTAACATGTTTGCATGAATTGTCCCGGCTCGCCCGGTGAAATACCACGACCACACAGAAGACAGGCGTCAAGTGGAAGCAATTCCGCGTTTCGGCTGATGAGTGTGTGTTTCGGAGGCTTAATTTACTCCTCTTTCCCTTCCCACCTCTTTTCTTATAAGGAAAGGATGAGAAGTGGAAGTGGACTTTCCGGATGAGGGGATGCTTGGAAAGGGAATATATTATCTTTCTGTGCATCCTCTCCTCCGTAGATTAAAGGTAGGCAACGCATATGCAATTGCATTGCAGTTTGAGTTTTCATAATAAATCTTATAACTAATAAGAGATTTCATATATTTATTGATGTATGACATATTAAGATACTTTTGACTTCATCATCAGCTCATACATCCCCACTGAGGGGCTCGGAGCCTACTCTAAGTTAGGAGTGATTAGGCCATAGTCAACCACGCTTACCAAGTGCAGTGACTTCACACATATCTTTGAATTTCTTCTCAGATATGTGCAGCATCACGATGTTTTCCTTCACCGTAAGAACGTCGGATAAATGTACATATGTAATTAACAGCGCGTTGTGGTATAGTCTGTCCTCGGTGGTATTTCCAAACTGCTACGACTTAGGGTCCTCCAAGAAGCGAGCTTATCATCTTAAAGGCCGGCAACGCATCTACAGTTCCTCTGGTATTGCTGATGTTCATGGGCGTCGTTGTACACCTCGGTGTTTCCGCTGCTCGTTTGCCCCCTTCTGTTATAAAAAAAAATGGTACATGGCGGGATTCGAACCCAGGACCTGCAGATTGCAAGTCAATTGCTTACTTATTTTTTTTATTTTTTTCTTTAAACTATTATTTCTAATTTCAGAGTCAAAGGAAACTAGTCTTTATGCTCTTAATAGTTGTAATGACTGGTTCATACTGTGGATTGTGGTTTCTACCGATGCCCGAAGAGCCAGAATCGTCTGTACAACTCCTCAGATCTGTATACCAATTTAATAACACTGTGACAATCCAGCCATACAAAATTGACCATTCTGAACGTTTACAAATGGTTAATTGTCATTGGAGTTGTGAAAGAAATTACGATATACACGTATATTTACCTAATTCATCGTTAGTTAATTCAGTTTATGTAGACGGAGCGGTAAATGATACATCTTGTTCTTTCTTACGTATGCATTATGTGGATACTAGAGGGGGACAGGTGATATGTTCGCCTAAACATGAATGTAATTTAATGTGTTTTGAAGAAGGGATTAATGGAAGTAGAAAAAGAAGAGAAATAAGCGGATCTAAAGATGCCAATTCTTTAGAAGTTGATGATAGATTCTTTGGTAAAATAGAGAAGGAAAAAAAAGATGATGGACATGTTTACATGACTGTTGTTTTTTGGGTTTTTGTTGTGTTGATGTGTATGGGTACTGTTGCATTTAATGTAGCTAATTGCATTGGAGATGCGGTCTGCTTTGATGTATTGGGTAAGTTTGTTTTTATATTTACATCAGCTGTCAAAAGGTTAACATTTTTATAATCTTTTATATATATATATATATATAATTCTTCTGTGAGTGTGTATGTCACTGAACTTCTCTCAAACTACTGGAGCGATTTTGATGAAATTTTTTGTGTGTGTTCAAGGGGATCTGGAAATGGTTTAGATTCACAATTTTCATCAAATATTAACTTCGTATTAATTTATTCAAATTAAAGACGTGTAGACAGGACAACGTCTGTCGGGTCCGCTAGTATAATATTTTTTTTTCGAGAGAAATAAAGCGGAACATTCTTACTGTTTTTATTTATAAATAAATATTAGCTGTCGCCCGCGATTCCGTCCGCTTGGATATATATAAAAATGAATAAATAGTATCCTATGTCCGTCTCCTGGCTCTAAGCTACCTCCTCAACAATTTTCAGGCATATCGGTAAAGCCGTTCTTGAGTTATAAATAGTGTAACTAACACCACTTTCTTTTATATATATAGATTACTTCCCTATCTCTAAAGTGTGAATAGTAATTTAATTTACGATTAATCTTTAATTAAACTAAGTTTAACTTTGGTTTTTAATCTGTTTCTTATCACTGAACTTAAGCTAAACAGTTTTTTTTTTTAATTTAACTCTTTTTCTTGCAAACAAAGAAAATAAATGATTCAACTATCCTTTTAACCTTTTAGGTGCCGAAGCTGCATCAAAGTACGGTGCGCAAAGGGCTTGGGGTACTGCCGGGTATGGTATCACAGCACTTCTAGGTGGTTGGCTTGTTGATTTAGTCTCTGGGACATACAAGGACTTTACTCCTGCGTTCATTGTGGCTATAGTAGCTACCGCTATTGATTTATACAGCTGTAGGTCGCTTAAGGTTAGTTTTAGTTAAGTACGGACTTGGTCAAAGAATGTTAAATATTGCTACGTAAATATTCAATATTGCTACGTATTTTTTAAATGTATGTAAGTCTGTGGTTTTTGAACGAATGTTAGACAATTAAGATTAAAATGCATGAATGACTGATCGGACAGAATGAAACGGAAGTATGAGAAGAACGGAATGAATATTGAAGGACGGCAAGACGAAAGGAGTACAAGTAAAAAAAAGATATTATAAAGCATTGAATAAAATAATAAGAAGACGAAAATCTTTCATTCTGCCCACCACCTCATCACAGGTATATGTTTTTAGCTACCCTCATTGTCAAGTCCAGATGACTCAGGGAAGGCGTTACGCGATGTTCTGAAGATACCACGGGTCATGATTTTCATAGTATTTGCTGTGGTGGCCGGAACATTTGATAGTTTTATTATATATTATATGTTTTGGTGAGTTTAGTATTTACTAAGAGAATTTACTGATTTTATTCCCTCCCATAACGTACATATATGTCGAATGTCTCCTCACAAAATCAGTCAAGTCGTTTATGCTACAAGGCCTCGTTTTGGCTAGGTTTCTTGTAGGTCACAGTGACGGAGTGACTACAAATATATATTTTTTTATATCAAAAGGTGGCAAACGAGCGAGCGGCCACCTGAAGTCGCTGAAATAGCGAAGTGACCGTTGCCCATAGAAATACGCAATTGCATATGCATTGCCTACCTTTAATCAACGAAGGAGAGGATGCACAGAAGGAAAATGTCTTCCCTTTCTATGCATCCTCTCATCCGGAAAGTCCACTTCCACTTCCCATCCTTGCCTTATAAAGAAAAGGTGTGAAGAGAAAGAGGACTAAATTAGAGCTCCGGGATGCACAATCATCATCGTGTAGTTGGAATTACTTCCACTTGGCGTGTCTTCTGTATGGTCGTGGTATATCACCGGACGAGTCGGGACAATTCTTGCGAACATGTTAAAGCTCGCTCTACAACTGTTAAATATCTTTGTTATTTTTTTCAGACTTTATAGTAGGTAATCTTTTCTTGGTTTCATGTTGCAGGTTTCTTGAAGAGCTGGCAGAGCAGACAGGCTGTAAAGCGCGGATAAAGCTGATAGAGGGCGTTGTTGTCGCCGCGCAGAGTTTCATCGGCGAACTTCTCTTTTTCTTCTTCTCCGGTATGTACCTTTCTCTTCTTTCTGCTTTAAATTATTCAATTTTTAATTATTTCAGTGCGCTTTCTTATTTTTTTGAATAATTCAGTAAAGTTGATATTAAATTATGAATTACTATTTTAGGTAAGATAATAAAGCGGTGGGGCTATCGGAGAACTCTTACCTTCTCTCTCTTCTGTTACGGTATCAGACTTGCTCTTATCTCCTTCATTCAGCATCCCTGGCATCTCGTGTTTATTGAGGTTAGTGTAACATATAAGTTAAAAGTTTAAATCAAAAAAAAAAAATAAAAAAAAAGTTGTCAACTCTACACATATAAACGCCATAATTAAAGAAAATAATGTGATTTTTTTTTTATTTTATGTTTTTAACGCCACAGGTCCTTTCTGTTTATCTAGTTTTATCAAAATCTGTTTAGCATTTTAGTAACACATAGAGGACAAATTCTAGGGCCTATTTTGTCACGTAACCGTTGACGACCACGGCGTTTAAAAGGTTAACAAATTATAGAAAATTATGTACATTTTCAAATATCGTCGTAACAATTTTGTAAAAGATAAGCAAAGCTACTATTTATAGCGTAATTTGTTACAAAATAAAATCAAAAATGTAAAACATTTGAGTTGGCACATGTATCAGAACAATATCTTTGTAAGTGACGTGCCATCTTATTATTTGGTAGGGTATTATGCAAGGGCCTACCTACGCGCTTTGTTACTCCACGATAGTGGGGTACGCGGCTCATGTCGCGCCTGAAGGTTACTCCGCCACTGTCCAGGGTATTGTCGCTGGAATGGATGATGGTGTTGGTAAGTAATCAACTGAATATACTCACGACTGTAATCTAAAGGCGTAGGCAGAGACCAATGACCTCCATTTGATTTGACGAACTTCGTAATACACTTCTCCCCCTTCGGGATTGAAAACACGGACTTGCTGCACATATCTGTGAAGAAATTCAAAGATATGTGTGAAGTCACTGCACTCAGTCAGCGTGGTTGACTATGGCCTTCACTATGGCAATCACCCTTAACTTAGGGTAGGCTCCGAGACCCTCAGCGGCTATGTATAGTGAGCTGATGATGATGATGAAAACACATTGGTACATAAGATTCGAACCCAAGCCCTGATTACAAATGAAGTATTTAATCTGAGTCATCGACGCTTTTCAGAACATGTAGAGTGAGCTAGAGCTTTAACAGTGGTAGAGCGAGCTTTAATATGTTCGCACGAATTGTCCCGACTCGTCCGGTGATATACCACAACCATACAGAAGACACGCCTCAAGTGGAAGCTATTCCAACTGCAGTCTGATGAGTGTGCGTCCAGGAGGCTTAATTTAGTCCTCTTTCCCATCCCATCCTTTTCTTTATAAGGAAAGGATGGGAAGTGGAAGTGGACTTTCCGGATGAGAGGGATGCATAGGAAGGGAAAATATTTTCTTTCTGTGCATCTCTTCCGACGATTAAAGGTGGCAATGCATACGCGATTGCGTATGTCTATGGTCAACGTTCACTTCGCTATTTCAGCGATTTCAGGTAGCCGCTCGCTCGTTTGCCACCTTATGGTAAAAAAGGAAGTATTGAGAGTTTTTTTCCTACAGGTTTTGCGTTAGGTTCTCTATTAGGAGGGCAGCTGTACGCCCGACTAGGAGGGCGTGCTGCATTCCGTACCCTCGCTGTTACGGCCGCTATAGCTGCGTTTGTACACGGAGCTTTGTCTATCAAGAGGAAGCCAACAAGTCAGTATATCTTACTAATATTATAAATGCGAATGTTTAGATGTATGTTGGAATTTTTATACATTATTAATTAGAATCCTTTGACACGAATAGTTTTTGTAACAAAGTCAAGTGTCAGAATGATTAGTGAGGGGACATAAACTTCGATATTTTAGTTAGGCTAGTTTTGCGATACACCGGCACAGTGCCGGATTTTCTTCTTAACACAAGGTATTTTCAGAACGGCTGCATAAATCTTGATGAAAGTCATAGATGTAGAATGAAAGTTTGGAAGAACACATAGGGAATTAATAAGGTTTTTTTAATTCTGTGTGAACGGAGTCGCGGGCGACAGCTAGTATACAGTAAACTTTTTCTTCACAGAACAAACAGAAGAATTACCAAAAGAAGAGGACGAGAAGATGTTGCCAGTTGTAATAAAACATGACACTTCTATATATAAAGATACGACATTGCCATTGACTGAAGTCAGTCAAAATGGTGACAGGTGACAAGTTACAGATATCGGTTGAAAAAATCTATATATATAAAAGAAAGTGGTGTTAGTTACACTATTTATAACTCAAGAACGGCTTTATCGATATGGTTTAAAATTGCTTAGATGGATGTGATGTGGATGGATGGGTGTTTGAAGATATTTCTAGAACGGCTGAACGGATCTCGATTAAATTTGGCATACGTATAGAAAATAGTCTGAAAGAACATATAGGCTACACTAATTAAGTTTTTATGTATATCTTCGCGGACGGAGTCGCGTGCGACAGCTAGTATCTTTATAAAAATATCTTACTTCTTACTAATATTATAAATGCGAATGTTTTAATGTATGGATGGATGAGTGTTTGAAGATATCTCCAGAACGGGTGAATGGATCTCGATGAAATTTGTCATAAATATAGAACATAGTCTGGAAGAACACATAGACTACTAATTAAGTTTTTTTTTAATACTGTACAAACAGAGTCGCAGGCGACAACTATGTCTATATTGACGGAAGAATAAAAGCCATATAAGTTTTATAAGTTTATATAAGTTTTATTAAATTTACTGCCCCTCCCTCCCACCTGGTGAGATGTCGTGAGATTTTATTCAACCTCCCCCATCCCCCAATCTCACGTGAGATTTATCAAAATGTGAGTTTCTTATATTCGTATAAAAAAAAATTGCTTTTTGCTTTTGTTTTTTTTTGCTGAAAAAAAAATTGCGTGATATTTGCCTAGCCCCCTCTCTCCAACGTAAGATTAGATGAGATTTAACACGACCACTTAAACACCTCACGTAATGTATGGACCTTATGACTTTAAAGTTATGTATTTTAAAGTATTATTAATATAATATATATGTTTAAATTATAAAATTCGATACAGCAAGTATCAATTTATGTTGTGTGATAAATTCAAATTCGATTTAATAACATTAAAAATAGTATAGAACGGACATTAACTTTGGATAAGTGACGTCGTCGCGACACAATTACATAACTTCGAAGAGAACATAGTTAAAGTTAACTGTAGAAGAAGTCTGTAGAAGAAAATCTTATATATAAAATTCTCGTGTCACAATTTTCGTTCCCATACTCCTCCGCAACTTATTGACTGATTCTCATGGAATTTTGTAAGCACATTGAGTAGGTCTGACAATCGGCTAACATCTATTTTTAATACCGCGCGAACGGAGTCGCGGGCGACAGCTAGTAATCTATACTAATATTATAAATGCGAATGTTTAGATGTTACAATGTATCTTCGAAACTGTTGCATTTGACAAATTTGTCATATAGAACATAGTCTGGAAGGACACATTTTTTTTTCGCGCGAAAAGTCGCGTGCTATAGTTAGTTTTTAATTAAAAATATCGTATTTGTTTTGATGAATTTTCTGAATGAAGTACAAATTAATTTACTTATATCGTTATGTTATAGTTCGATATGCCAAAGTTGATACTTGAGAGGCGTTCAATTTTATAAGAGATGTTTTTATCATCATTGACTTTTTAAATATTTTAATTTTTTTTATTGAGTTTTATATTCTTATGATTTTAATAATTTAAACCATTTGTGTATTTTTGGTACAATTTTTATATTACATTACGTAAAAAAAAATCAGATTTTTTTATTGTTTTTTTCTGTTTTTTTTTTATACGGCTGTTTTTTATTTGTGACGATGAATTTGATTATTTACTTAAATACTGTCTTCCAAATAAACATTTTTGTGGTAATTTTTGTGCCATTCGGAGCTGGTTTTATCGTGGTTTAATACATCTTTATAAAAAGATATCTGTCTCTTTCTATTTTATTATGATTGAAAGAGATGGTATTATTTACGCTTATTCATACACTTTGTATGACTGATTTTGTATGAACATGTATGAAGTTTTATAATTATTTTATATCTAATAAATTGTTATTTGGAATATATTTTGTTTTATTGCTTATTAATTTTACTGGTCATATTGTGAACTGTCAGCTACAAGCTACGCGCTATGGAATTCTATGGGCAGCGGTTGTTTCGCCATTTCGGCGAATTCAGGTGTCAGCTTGCTCGTTTGCCACTACTTACTAATATAAATGCGACTGTTTGTTAGGATGTAACTCGAGAATGGCTGCATTCTTGCTGAAATTTGGTATAGATGTAGAACATAGTCTGGAAGAACACATGAGGTATTATTTTTTTTAAATCCGAGCCAACATAGTCGCGGGCGACAGCTAGTTAATTATAATTAACTTCGTTTCTCTTTGATTACTCAACAGTTCAAAGGTGTCGGTTACTTCAAATGAATTTTAAAATACGTTGCCTTTCGACATTCACGCAGTGGCTCAGGGGTTAAGCGTTTGACTTATAATCTACAGGTCCCGGGTTCAAATCCCGTTTTTACATATGTACGGTGAAGGAAAACATCGTGACATATCTGAGAAAGTCAAAGATATGTGTGAAGTCAACTGGGTCAGCATTGACTATGACCTAATCACTACGGGACGTATAGACAGCTGATGAGTGACAAGGGCGTCGCCAGCTGATCAAGGCTACGTCTAGAGGAAACACTAAAGCTAAGTTAAATTAAAAATTTACAAGTTGATTTTTAGTTACCTTTTAATATATAGCATTATATTTTTTTCATTAAAAAAATCGAAATGGAATTTATAATTTCGATTCTATAAGTTGGCAGCTCTCTCTCTTTCCATCTCTTTCTAGCGTTGCCAGTGTATATGTACATTTTAAAAATAAAATTCAAGTTCAAATGTAATTAGTCAAATTAAACGCGTAATAAAATACAAACAAAATTATTAACGGACCTTGGGATTATATGTATTTATGTAAATGAGTTTAAATATACTTTTAGTTATAAATTGAATAACAAATATTAAGATTTTATAAATTGATTCCGTGTTGTACTCTATGACCTTATGTCGTTTGTTTCTTTTTTTTCGATAGATAATTTTTTGACAGCTGAAAATACTTTTTATAATATTTTCTGGCTAATAGCCATTTTCACGCGATTGTAGATTTTTTCGTTGGTAAGATTTTTTGTTTTGTATTTTTATCTTCAATTAACTATCTTAATAATATTGAAAAGCAAAAAAGGAATGAGATTGAATGTGGATGGATACAAAGGTAGAGGAAGACCAAAAAAAGTATGGAATGACTGTGTAAGAGGATATGCGTAGGAAGGGGGTAGACTCGGATATGACGGCTGATAGAGATGTATGGAGGAGTAGTACATACTGTGCCGACCCCCGATAGGGATAAGGGCAGGTTGATGATGATGACTAATATTATTAATGCGAAAGTTTAGATGGATGGATGGATATTTCTTTGAAGGCATCCATACCGGCTGTAATGACCTGAGTAAACACCTAGGCTACTTAGTAAGTTTTTTTTAATTCTACGCGGACAAAGTCGCGGGCTACAACTAATAATCTATAAATATATTTTAAAGATTTCTTTTATTTCGTTTTTGCAATAAACGGATTTATATTTTAAGTTAACGAAATTAAAAAACAATAAAATTTCAAAATGAATTACGTCTTTACTCCAAACAAGTCTAAACCGCCGTATAAATATTTGATTGGATATATTTATTATGAAACTATAATTAAAAAACAATATAAAAATGTTTAAAAGCACTAACTGTCATGTTTAATTATAATTTATGTCATAATTATTGTAAAACTGGCTATTAATGAATCTGACAGGTTAAAGGTTAGTTTTTTTTCTTTTAGACAAAGGTTTATGGGTTATTGTAAATTGAGCCACTGAAAATTATAAATTAAAGCTACGTCAAACAAAATGATATAATTAATTTTATTTCAAATTTAAATAATAATATTTTAAAAATAATTGAGAAAATAATTTTGATGATTTTTAAAGTTTATCAAAGAATTATCAAAGATTTTTTTTTGACTACATGTTTTAAGGGAATATTAAAGTTAACTATAAACAGATTAATTAAACATGTAGATTGAAATATTATGTATTTTTGATATTACGTTGAAAAAAACATTGTCTTTTTAGCCTTTCCTTTGATTAAACTATAACGCAACATTTTAAAACTATCCCATGTGTACGTAACAAAATGACATAAGCATAAAAATCGATAATTGGTCTTGATGTAATGCAACATCACTGAACAAATATATCGCAACATACTAGGGTTGCCACAATGTGAACACATTAGGATATATTTTCAATTTGGTTACATTTACGTATTTACATCTTAAATTATTTCGCGCGGACAAAGTCGCGGGCAACTGCAAGTCGTAGATTTTTTTTAAATTAATTTTAATTAAATATTCAATGCAAAAAAGTCACATTGTCTTGTTGTTTTTAAGCTTTATATAGTCTTATTTGACATGAAGCTAAAAAAGGACTTAACTTTCTTAAACATTACCGTGTCTAATAAGCCTTGTATCACCATAATGATAGTTTTGATACCAGGTAATATAAAGCCTTGTACTACAGGAAATTTATGAATAGAAAAGCGTTATCGAATCGAACGTGTTAATTATACTTGTAATTTAAATATCTTCCTTTGGGGTTTGTGATTACAAAATCTGATTAAATAAAGACTGTCCGTTACATTTTATAGACATGGTCACCCTAATATTTAAGATGTTCGTCAAACTTAAGACCTCTTCACATCAGTTCAGTGTAGGAGTGCTTTACTTTATTTATATAATTCTATGAACGGTAACGTAGCCTTTTAGTAATAACATACTGAATAAAACTCCTTTTAATTGATAACATATTTAGTATGCTTTAATTTAAATATTTACAGTTTTTTTTTCCTATTATTATGACGTAATAATCTGTCAACAAAATGTCAAAATTGTACAGATGGACGTCAAATGTCATTGATTTAACTATTTTGTTTTTAAAGGCATTAAATACTTTTTAGTAAGAGTAATCGACCAACACACACTGAGCTAGCATAAACTATGACCTGGTCCCTTACTTAGGGTAGGCTCCGAGAGCCCTAGTCTCGGGCTGGTCAGTGAGGCGTCTCGGTGGCAAGTTAATACGATCCCGTAGCGTCCCACATATGGCTATGAGCGAACAGAGGGGTTTATTGAGTATGCTCCCATTCGGGGAGAGAATCCCACATAACTACCGTGCCTTCCCCGAAGTACGGAGTATGCCTAAAGCATACCCCACTAAAAAAAATGACTCCGAGTCCCTCAATGGGGATGTAGTGGGCTAATGACAAAATACTTTTTAAGATAAGTAAAAGTAAACGGATCTTGTGAACGCTCTTGTATTCTTTAAGATTAAAATTACAAACCTGTCAATAATATTGATGACTAAACAATGAATCATCGATTATCTTTAAGCTGGATGTAAAAAGAAACTTAACAGTGACTCTTAAAAACGTTACGCGTTTAAAAAATCATTCCTGTCGCTTTCGCTTATTAAAAAGAAAAAGTAGATTATTTATCTGAAATCTATATATATAAAAGAAAGTGGTGTTAGTTACATTATTTATAACTCAAGAACGGCTTTACCGATATGCCTGAAAATTGGTGAAAAGGTAGCTTAGAGCCAGGAGACATAGGATACTATTTATTCATTTTTTTTAATTTATGCCTTGAAGAGCTGCTTTTTATTTAACTTACTAATATTATAAATGCGAATGGTTAGATTGATATGACGTTTGGCCGTGCTACACTAATTAAGTTTTTTTATATAACGACGGACGGAGTCGCGGGCGATAGCTAGTATTAATTATAATACTTTGTTATTTATAACTATTTTATATATTATATGTTTATAAGTGGTACTTAAGTACATAATTTCTTCGAAATGAGTTTTTTTTAACCTTTTTTTTTACGATAGAATAGAGTAACCCTATTGGTTTATGCTGGTAAGTTTTTTTACATCAACCTTATTAAGTTTTTGTTTATAAATCATTTAAGCAAAGGATATGTAAGTATTTATTTTTAATATAATATCTCTTTACGTTATTTATGGAAAGTTTGTCTTGTTATTTTGGAATAATATAAAACATAAACAAATTCTGGGTGCGGTTAAAAAGGTCATTTAGTATGAACTTGTCAAAATATTTCTTTCTACTCGTGTACGAATTGCGTAAGGTTTGCGCATCGCTTTTGTAATATTAATTCGCATTTGTTATTTAATACGCAGAAAAAAAATAAGACAAGCTTTATTGAGAGAAAGTAAACTTTTGATTTTTCGATTTTGACATTATAAGTGGGTTTAATCTAGTTAACCTTTTTTTCGACGAAATTTTTTGTAGCAAAAAAACTAGATTTTTTTAAATTAGTTTTTCGTCACACTGGACACCATCGAATTAAGGGTTAATGCTATTTATTCCATATCAGTAACTCCAATGAACTATCTTCTTTTGACATCTTTTACCTTTTTAATGCTAAAAATCGTACATGTCCCAACCGATACTTCCCTTCACTAAATGTAGAATTTAGAATATCGTCTCTCTCACTATGTCATGTGAAAGGAGCAAAAGGCTTAGGTCGTGCTCTCTCAGCCAAAATTACTTAATACCGGTAAATACATTAACATCTCAGTACAGCATCGGTACATCACTACGGCGCACGCTTGACAGTTGCATTGCGCGCCAAATTAATGAATTACGCGGGATAAAAGTTCGATTATTATTTTTGCTTTACATTTTCTAAATTAATTATTTGTTATTGTTTTAGTTGTTTTTTTTAAGTGAATAGTTTTTTTTAAAAGAACAAAATGCAGTATTCACAATTATTATTGGTAAGTAATTTAATTTATACGGCGAATTATGAATTGTTTTATTCTGAATTTCTATAATCTGTGCCTATTACTTGTTTTAGCTTTTTTTATTATACTTTTAATAGACATAGAGTTGACTAGTGGTTGTTAGAAATTCGATCATAATTCGTAATCAAAGATTTTGTTGATTAAAAATTTATGCATCCAAATACGTACAAATGCTTTCAAAATACGTACAAATTTCTGCTTAATAAATACATAGATGCAATTATAAACACTACTATAATATAAAAGACAAGACAAGACTTTTTAAGGACATTTCCAAAAAAATAATCGACATCACAGGGGACCTAAGAGCTGGCAGCTACCTCGGTCAAAGTATTAGTTTAGCTGTCCAAAGGGGGAACGCTGCCAGTATCTTCGGGACCTTGCCTAAAGGGACTCCTTTTAATAACATATTTTAGTTAATTATTGTTTTTTTTTTTATTTTATTTTATATCATAGATTTAAGACTTTATGTAATCGTAGAAATAAGGATGTAAATTAATTAAACGTATCATTTAAAAAAAAAAGACAAGAATTTGTGTTGAAGGATCTAAAATCTAATTTATAAAAACTTGGTAATTTTAGACTGGACGCATGTAGAATACATATATGTGATCGGAATAAAAAACATTGACAAACACATTGTGTTTAATAATTATTTTACATTTATTTTATACAAATGCTTTGACATTAAAAGATAAAAAAACTAACAGTTGACTTACCTATTCACGTCAAATACATATAAAAGGTCATAGAAGTCGATCTGTGTGACCTTTTGCGTAATTAATGTCATTTTGAATTAGTAATGTTTACAGGTGGTCTAAGTTAACCAACCCGCACTTGGCCATAGTGGTTGACTATGGCCTAATCACCCTCAACTTAGGGTAGGCTCCGAGCCCCTCGGTGGGGACGTACAGTGAGCTGATGATGATGATGACAGGTGGTCTTGTACATTAATGGCTGAAATTTGTGCTTATAGTGTGTCGTATTTAAGATAGATAAGTTAGACAAGTGACTTGTGTATAAAATATCTAATTAATTTTGTATGAGAATTAATGTTGTACTTAATGTACGGTTGTCATAGTAACGAACTATCGAGAGTCGGTCTTGTAATAAAATTAATCCAACAAACACGCCTGTCTTCTGTATGGTCGTGGTATATCACCGGACGAGCCGGGTCAATTCGTGCGAACATGTTAAAGCTCGCTCTACCACTGTTTATATTAGTAAGATACACAGCGTTAAGCAATCAATAATGAAGTGCTGACGTTACATTGAATTATCTTACTATTGAACTCTGTATGAATGCATAATTTAGTCACGATATTAGTTAATTGAAGGCACCAAACATATTATAGTAAATATAAATATAAAATATATATGTTACTAATATTATAAATGCGAAAGTTAAGTTACGTTTTAAGTTATCTCAAGAATGAAAAGGATCTTACTGAATTATTCAAACTTTAGTGAGACATTATACTAAACTGATATATAAACACGGCTAAACACTTACGTATATACGTCCGGTGACACCGACTAGTTTCGAGCTCATCGGGAGCCCTTCATCAGGATGAGTGGTACTGGCGTCGTGAGCTGAGGGCCGCGTCCGCGATATAATACCATTACCACTCATCCTGATAAAGGGCCCCCGATGGGCTCGAAACTAGTCGGTGTCACCGGACGTATATACGTCAGTGTTTAGCCGTGTTTATATATCAGTTTCGATCTCACTGAAATTTGTCATTAATGTAGAACATAGTTTGGAAGCTTTTTTTAATCAAACGCAGACGAAGTCGCGGGTTTTTTTATTTTTATTGGGCGCTATACCGCCCTCTCGTTCATGGCATGTGGCCAGAGACTTTAGGGTTCTTTATTAATAATCATAAAACGCTTACGCTAGTTACTTATTAAATAATACATAATTCCTTACTGCTAGTTTAAAACTTAATGCTATACCGAAGTCGCGGGTTACAGTTAGTCTTGTATAAACACATATTTTGTCCTTAGTAGAAAAATACATATATGCGTAGATGTATGAATGTAGAAGATATGTGTGCTAGGAACACAACAAATGAAGGTCTCTGTTTATACCTCTAGGATAAAGGCGTGAACTTTAACATCACATAATATTGGAAATTAGTAATCGTCTTTAAAATACTTATGAATTGAAAACAACGCCATCTATCGGTGAATTAGAAATTTATTTCCTTTATTTGCAGCTCTTAGTGGGTGCAGTTTTATGCCAAAATGAAGATCAAATAATTAGGAACGACTTTGATGGCCCTCATCCTGACGGCTCTTACAGATGGGCTCTACAGACTGGTGAGTGATGTCTGGGATATTTATATTACTCTATTAGTATTGCATTTCGTGGTGTAAAATAACAGTGGTAGAGCGAGCTTTAACATCTTCGCACGAATTGTCACGGCTCGCCCGGTGGTATACCACGACTACACAGAAGACAGGCGTCAAGTGGAAGCTATTCCAACTACACGCTGATGAGTGTGCGTCCCGGAGGCCTAATTTAGTCCTCTTTCCCTTCGTTTCCTTGGAAGTGGACTTTCCGGATGAGAGGATGCATGAAAAGGGAAGATATTTTCTTTCTGTGCATCCTCTCCTCCGTCGCTTAAAGGTAGACAACACATATGCAATTACGTATGTCTATGGGCAACGGTCACTTCGCTATTTCAGCGATTTCAGGTGTCCGCTCGCTCGTTTGCCACCCAATGATATAAAAAAAAATTAAATTTAAAAAGAAAAGTAAATAGTTTTAGACAGTTATTAATGAGATTCCTTTCGTTACAAAGTCAAGTGTCAGAATGATTAGTGAGGGGACATAAACGTTGACATTTTAGTAAGACTAGTTGCGATAAACCGGCACAGTGCCGGATTTTCTTCCTAACAATAGTTACTTGTAGTAATCAAAATTCTTTAATGTTTAATTGTCGTTGCCTTTTTTTCCGTTTTATCTGTTTTTATTTTTTGTTACCCTACCTCGTGTTGCGTAAATGATGTGAGAATAAAGGGGCCAGCTGAAAACCAGCGCGGGAATGGTCAAGCCCTCCCTGCAACAGCTGAGCCAACCTTTTCTGCCACATCCTTAATTTATTTAATTTGTTTTTTTTTTGTTGTTTGTGGCAATAAATAAATATCCTATTCTACTTTTTCTTTTAAAAAATTCCGTTTTTTTTTCAACGAAATGAGTATAATATTTAAAAGGCTCTAATAAAAAAGCGTTTGAGGCGCTATTGTTGGCTAGATCGGACCACAACGTCCAACGATGACTATGACCTTGACCCCTAACTTATGTAGCCTCTAAGCCAGTAAACTTCGCCACCTATGAGGATATATGTAGACTGAAGACATATAATAATAATTTCGAAAATCACTATGTTTGTAAGAACACACACACTTCACAGAGGCTGCGTACAGATGTGTGGAAGACGTTTGAATATTGATGTTTAGTTACGCGTTGAATATATTCTTGCACTGTATTATATGTTTTTTTTTTCTTTTTATTTATCATTGTTATATGTTATTTACTGTTATTATAAAATATGTTATCGTGTAAACTGTTATGTAAAGTGTCATTAAGTAAGTAAAATTTAACTTGTCATAAGTAACTTTTTAGGTAGTTAAGACCTCAGTGCTTGGGTCCATTAATGATATATTTATTTAAATACCTAAATCTTATCATTTTATTCAAGATGGTGGTATTTACCATGAGCAGCGTGGAGTACAGTCAAATGGGCTGGTGGTGGAAGGACAATATCAATATACCGCGCCTGATGGACAGGTTCGTATCCTGTTTTTTTTTATAAAAATTTAACCAGATTTTTTTTGTAAATTTACTAATATTTCTTTTAGCATTCCAACTAAGCTGTATGCTTGTGCTAGGATATGGTTTACAATAGTCGAATGGCGGGATTCGAACCTCCGACCTCGTTATCGGAAAGCCGTACCCTTAACCATAAGGCTATTGACGCTTGAATTGTTTATATTGCTGTAAAAAAAAAGCTAGATTGACTATGACACTTAGGAGATGAATACGAATCGAATACCTCACTCGTCAAAATCTGTTCACTCGTTTATGCCAAAGTTCACAATAGAATGGTCATAGACAAATCTCTATATGTACATAGCTATACGTAATACACACAACCCTTCTGATTCACTATGGTATTCTATCAAAATCCCCGTTTAAAACATATCTTCTGTTTCTTTCAAAGATATGTTTTATACAGAGATTTCGGTCTTTGAAAGCAACAGTCAGTCGGGTAAAAGATATAGATAACTAGTTGTCGCCCGCGACTCCGTACACGCAAATAAAAAAAAAATAATTAGTAGCCTATGTGTTATTCCAGATTATCTGGAGATACCTTCTATCAAACATCCATCCATCCATCTAAACATTCGCGTTTATAATATAAATAAGATTAATAATATTGATAAACACGTAAATTAAATAAAATTATATAAATTAATTAATACGCCATCTATTGGAAAAAAAATAACATTTAATAGTTTACATTACTTACCAATAGATGGCGCTTTTCAATATGTATCTCCTATTTAGATAATCCACGTGTTGTACAAAGCGGACGAACATGGATTCCACGCTGAAGGCGCGCACATACCTACACCCCCACCTATACCCCCAGCGATACAAAGAGCGTTGGATTACCTCGCCACTATACCCCCACATACACAGTAATGGCGGCTTTGGCTTGAGATGGCGAACTTTTAAATGTCAACGCGCATTTTTCTAAGGACATTTCGTTTCTCTTCTAAAATTATACCTACATTTTTAATAGTGTGTAATTTGTTATTAGTGACGTGCACAATATTGTCGTATTTAATTCGCCATCATTATTTTTTCAAAATCTCTTTCTCATCCCAGTCATCTACAAAACAAAAGATAATTGTTTTAAAGGAAGATTTTGGTCTTAGAAACCCTATTTACATTGTGTACATGCAAGTGATTAAAGTTGGAGTATGTCAAACTTACGATTGAAATAAAGATAAGGGTTCCCAGAGAATTACACTGCGTCAAACTTATTTGTCTCGGTGCGTGTGCCACGAGATTCTTCTACTGTATCTGTCTTTTCCTAACAAAACTAAGTAACAACCTAATTATTTGTACTCGTATTAAGCAAATTGTAAATATATTTTTAATCTACCTCAGTTTAATCAACACTAGTCTATGTGAAACAATATATTGATTGAAAAATAAACTGATTTTTATATTAAAAATTAACTAAAAACTCTGTTTTATTTTGTCCCACTGTACACGAACTTAAAAAGCCCTGGGACCCGTATAAATGAAACAAAGGTCGGGTGGATGAGTCGTTTAATTTTTTTTTTGTGACTGAGTAGTCACTGTTTGTGTTTGCCTTGAGGAGGCATTTACAGCTTCACCGGGCTTGAGGTGGCCTAGCGCAGATGGCGCTTAGCCTGAACCTCATTTAAGAGTAACAAGACTCGAGGGCTCCCTGAGGAGCCTCGGCTCGGGCTGTTACTTCGTTATAGACACCGGATTGGCAGGTCACCAAGCTCTTCGATCGCTTAGGTACGTTTAATTAGCGTTAAGCGTAATCACAACACAACAGTAAAACAAAACGCTTGTGTGCATTTAAATAGCGCAGCGCCATCTAGTCCTTTTAAAACAAAACTTAATTTTTTTCTTATTTGCGCGTAAACACTCACTAGTCACAAGTTTTAACAGTGATAGTCGCCAGCGAATGTCCCTCTCCCGGTGATATACCACGACCACACAGAAAACACGCCTCAAGTGGAAGATAGGAGACCTAATTTGAATAATTGGTGGGAAGTGGGATTTGGCAGTGGAAAGGACGTATAGAAAGAGGATTTCCTCTTCCATTGCATCTCCTCCTCTGTTGATTAAAGGAAGGCAATGGATCTGCAATTGAAGAAGTCTTTGGGCTTTCGCTTCGCTATTTTCGTCGAATTTAGATGGCTGTTTGTAACATTACAATAAACTAGCTGTCACACGCGACTCCGTCTGATTTTAATTAAAAATATAATTAATAGCTTATGTGTAATTCTAGACTATGTATTTATGCCAAATTTCATCAAAATGTGTTCATCCGTTCTAGAGATACCTTCAAACAAACATCCAGACATTCGCATTTATAACAGTAAAATAAAAAGTACGTCATATAGTGTCATCTCTTTCATTTGCATTAATAAAGAGATAAAAATGTTTTTAACAATAAGATCTTAAAGCAAGTATGTTAAAAGAAATAACAATAAAATGCATAAATTCTTTATTAAAGACTTAAAAAAACAACAAAATGGCCACCGGCCGTGTACACAATACATTATGTGCAGCTAAAATATACAGGTTGAAGAATATTCTTCTAGAATTCATCGTGGAATGGATAATCTGGATGGTGGACGCTGAAATAATACAAATATGTAAGTACTAGCTGTCGCCTACGACTCCGCACGTGATGATTTAAAAAAAATGTAGTCTATGTGTATATATATAGATATAGAGCGTCGGTGGCTCAGTGGTCAAGCACTTGACTTGCAATCTGCAGGTCCTGGGTTCGAATCCCGCCATGTACCGATGTGTTTTTCCACTTCCGATTTACATATGTACATTTATCTGACGTTCTTACGGTGAAGGAAAACATCGTGATGCTGCACATATCTGAGAAAGTCAAAGATATGTGTGAAGTCAACCCGGACTTGGTCAGCGTGGTTGACTATGGTCTAATCACCCTTAACTTAGGGTTACTCCGAGCCCCTTAGTGGGGACTTGTTGGAAGAACACTATGTGCTACATCTATGTCAAATTTCAGCAAGATCCAGCCGTTCTGGAAATAATTTCTAACCTACATAAGTTAAATGAACATCTGGAAGCTTAATCTGGAAATTGTACGTAATTCCAACACCTGGAAAGTAATACTTACTCGCCCATAGAACAGAGTCTGCCGTTGCATTCGAGCGCGGCGACCGCCTGCAGCTCGTCTGCAGACAGCTGGAAATCGAACACCTGGAAGTTCTGCTCGATACGAGATCGGGTGACAGATTTCGGGATCACAATCATTCCGCGTTCAATCGCGTATCTGGAAAAAACGTATAATAAAATGACCCTGGTCTGGAACTGCGTTAGGGTAGGGCGTGGGACGACAGCCCTGGGCGCAAGATTAAAAAAAAGGGCGTAGGCACCTACGAAATTATTTAGCTTACCTGATGAGAACTTGAGCGACAGTCTTGTTATGTTTAGCAGCGACCACTTTCAGTCTCTCATCCTCCATGAGTGTGGGGTCTCCAGGCTTCGCCCAGGGTCTATCGGGGCTGCCCAGCGGCGAGTACGCGGTCACCACTATGCCCAGAGACTTGCAGTGCTCAAATAATTTCTCTTGGTTCAAATATGGATGGACTTCGATCTGAAAGACGTTAGAAGAAATTGTTCACAGTTCAATTGAACGTATGCAGCATTTAACTAGCTGCGACCCGCGACTTCGTCTGCTTTAAATTAAAAGAAAACTTAGTAGTCTATGTGTATATTATACGAATGTTTCGATGTATGGTTGTTTGTTTGAAGGTATCTTCTGAACGGTAGATGTAGAACATAGTCTAAAAGAACACAAAAGCTACTAATTAAGTTTTTAATTACGCGGACGAAGTCACGGGCGACGGCTAGTAGCACTAAATCACTTACTTGGTTGACCGCTGGCTTGATCCTTGCAGCCTCAACAACTCTGTCGATCTGTTTCTTGTTGAAATTGGAGATGCCGATGCTCTTCACCAAGCCTTTGTCCACAAGTCCCTCCATAGCCTTCCATGTGTCAACATAATCCACTGCCGAAGGGATGGCTTTACCCTGTTCGTCGACAGGGAAATTATCTTCACCTTCCTAGGAACAAAAAAGACAGCTGTAAAAATATCTAGCCTATGTTTTATTCCAAACCATTAAATTCTCATGAAGATCCGTTCAGCTGTTCTGTAGTGATAAAAAACCTTACCTTGTAAGCTTGTGGCCAATGAATTAGGTAGAGGTCTAAGTAGTCCAGACCGAGGTCTGCAAGAGAGGTCTTCACCGCCGCCTCTACAAGGTCAGGTCGGTGACTCGTGCACCACAGTTTTGAGGTTATAAAGATGTCAGCCCTAGGCGAAAAAAATATTTAACTAAACTAATATAATAAAGAGGAACGATTTGGAATAGGCTCAACTATATCGTATTCAAAATTCTTTAACTTTTTGGAAAATACACTATCCCTTGGTGACATGGCTATATTTATTACAAGATTCGTTTTAATTCCGAGTGAACGAAGTCACGGGCAACTGCTAGTAAAATGAATTAATAGTATCCTATGTCCGTCTCCTGGCTCTAAGCTACCTCCTCACTAATTTTCAGTCATATCGGTAAAGTCGTTCTTGAATTATAAATAGTGTAACTAACACGATTTTTATTTATATATATATACTAGCGGACCCGACAGACGTTGTCCTGTCTACACGTCTTTAATTTGAATAAATTAATATGAAGTTAATATTTGATGAAAATTGTGAATCTAAACCATTCCCAGATCCCCCCCTTGAACACACACAAAAAATTTCATCAAAATCGCTCCAGTCGTTTGAGAGAAGTTCAGTGACATACACACTCACAGAAGAATTATATATATAAAGATGGGTGTTAGAAGGTATCTCCAGAACGGCTGCATGGATCTCGCTAAAATTTGTCATAGATGTAGAACAGATGTACTAATAATGTTTTTTGTTTAATTCCGAGCGGACGGAGATGCGGGCGACAGCTAGTAATAGATGATATGGAATTAAGATGCAATCTACACATATCTGTAAAGTTCAAAGATATGTGTGAAGTGACGCACTGGGCCAGCATTGACTATGACCTAATCACTAACTTAGGGTAAGCTCCGAGACCCTCGGTGGAGACGTATAGGGAGATGATGAGTGACAAGGGCGTCGCCAGCTGATCAAGGCTACGTCTAGAGGAAACACTAAAGCTAAGTTAAATTAAAAATTTACAAGTTGATTTCCTACGCATATCCTCTTTCACACAGTCATTCCATATTTTTTTTGGTCTTCCCCTACACTTGTAGCCATCCACATTCAATCTCATTACTTTTTTAAAGCTATAGGATTGTGTTTTATTAATTAAAAAAAACTTAAGGTAGACTCCGAGTCAGTGGGGATGTAGTGAGCTGAGGATAAGACGACATCAATGTTATTATCACGTTGTGAACAAAGGAAGGATTGTACAAAATGAATAATAGTTTTTATATAAAGATTGTAAAGTCAAAGGTTTATCAAGAAAGCTTGTTTTTATGCATGTGTTGTAAACAAAATGTTATTATTCGAAATGCATGTTGTTGCATTGTTCAAGGACTAATGAACGATAAAGTTCAAGTAGGAAAAATACTATAACGTATCAATTGAGTTGTTTTTGTATGAATCAGTTTGGGACGTACTCATGGTGATTTTATTTCAAAAAAATCTGGCTGACCAAACTTTGCTCGGTATTTTTTTTTTAATTATGTTTTTTGATAATTATATTTAAGTAGGAATTACTAATAAAATGATGAAATATGAATAATATTTTTCGATCTTACCGATAGAAAAAGTTAAGTTTATGTTTAAGTTGATTATCGATAAAACACGAATAAAATGACATTTTCTAATAATGATTCCTAACTAGATCGATTTATCGCCCCCGAAACCTCCTATATACTAAATTTTATGAAAATCGTTGGAGCCGATTCCGAGATTACAATTATATATATACAAGAATTGCTCATTTGAAGATATAAGATAAGATTCTAGGATTGTAGGCATAGTATTCAGAAATATGTAATTTCTATGACTTCTAGCTGTTCTATGACTCCATGGAATTAAAAAAAAAAGATTATTGGTAGCCTATGTGTTCTTGCAGACTATGTTCTATATGTATGCCAAATTTCATCGAGATGTATTCAGTCGTTCTGGAGATATATTCTAACAAAAGTCCATCTTAATTCGCATTTATGATATTAGTAAGATAGATATTAGGAGATATTTCCAGTGGCCTGGGCGAGATTTTTGCAGAACCCCCACTGTGGTCCCTACGGTGCCCCCTTAAGCTGGTCCTGTGCGGTCGCCCCACGCCCATAAGGCTACTAAGTGGTAGCTCCCCCCTGCCAGTTCTTTTCTATCTTAACAATGAAATCGCAACTTTAGTACTGTGGAGTTCCACTGTATTTTTATACAGTGAGGAAGAAAATCCGACACTGTGCCGGTTTAGCGCAACACTAGCATTACTAAAATGTCGATGTTTATGTCCCCTCACTAATCATTCTGACATTTGACTTTGTAACGAAAGTCATTCGCGACAAAGGATTCTAACTAATCTTATCTTATATATAAAATTCTCGTGTCACAATTTTCGTTCCCATACTTCTCCGAAACGGCTTGACCGATTCTCATGAAAAAATGAGAGTAGGTCTGAGAATCGGCCAACATAAATTTTAATCCCGCGCGGACGGAGTCGCGGGCGACAGCTAGTAATGTCTAAAAACTGACAAAACTGACTACAATAAAAGTGTTCGCATACTTAATTACCGAAGGTCGTATTTCTCTTGATATGCATTTACTAATAAAAGTGTAACACGGTTAAAATCTTACGTAATTACCTTTTTTCAGTAATAATTTACGCGGAAGTGTTGACTCAGCGTCAACAAAATGCTTGCGAATAAGATGACACGTTTACGTGACGATATTTTAACGTGACAAACAACTTGATAATTGATCATATTCAAGGTTGCATGAACATTTTTACTTAACAGAAGGGCGATTTAATTACGATATTTATGTATAGACTAAACCAGTGGCTCCCAAACTCATTTTGTCTACTGCCCACTTTGAGAATATTTTTTTAGCGCTCCCATATTTTCACATATTTAAAAACCACTATAACTTCAAATTAAATTAATTAATTATTATTGTTGCGAGTCGAGAGCTCATGCAGTCGTTGTCTAAGAGGCCTCCTAGCTAGTGTTCTTTCAGACTATGTTCTACATGTATGCTAAAACAGCAAGTTCTGAATGCAGCCTCCAGTTTTGGACATCTAACATACATTCATCTAAACATTCGCATTTATAATATTAGTAAGCAAACATTTTTGTTTCACGAACATCAACGATGTTTTCATCGACAACAAAACGTATTTTGTTTCGATCGATGCACTGACCTTGTAAAATGTCGATTATCTTTACATATTTTATTACCAAAGGGTGGGAACAACACAGGCTTGCTTTTATGTTACTAGGTATCGCGACTTTGCATGCGCGGAATTAAAAAAATAATAATAAGTAGTCTATGTGTTCTTCCAGATAAATCTATGATATTAAATAAAATACTAAAAACGTCAATTAGTAGTCAAAAGGCGTCAATTAAGGCAAGGTTCCGAAGATACTGGCAGCGTTCGCCCTTTGGATAGCTATACTAATACTATGTCCGAGGTAGCTGCCAGCTGCCTGCTCTTCGGTCATCTATGATGTCGATTATTTTTTTGATATTTAAAAAGCCTTAAAGCGCTAGGACCTCACGAACCAAGGGTCTCGACGCCGAATGGGACAAAATCATATTCGTAGCCTAGACTCCTGTATTTGCTTACCGTATTTTTTTCTATCAGATTATGTTCAACATTTGTGACAAATGTCATAAAGATTCGTTGAGTCGCTTCGGAGATGCCGTCTAACAAACATCCATCTATACATTCGCATTTATAATATTAAATTGTTAAAATTTCCTTTAAAAATATAGACACAATATTTTTTACAAATCAAATATTATGGTTAATTTTATATAATTTTTTTGTAATTTTAGTATTTTTTTTTTAAATCCGTGCGGACGGAGTCGCGGGCGACAGCTACTTTTGTTAACTTTACACACTTAAGATATTGTATTTATACATTTTTCAAGTTTTTTCTCTGGAAATAATATAATAACTCACCGTTTAACAACGCCCTCATCGAATTTCGCTTTCAAAGCTTCACCTACTTCTTTCTCGTTGCCGTATATATGAGCACAATCGATATGTCTGTACCCAATGTCAATAGCATCTTTCACAGCTTGAGTCACTTCGCCAGGCTTTGACTGTGGAAGGTAAACCATTTTAGTGTGATTTAATTATATCTAGGTACCCTAAAGTCCTTAAAAGACCAACGTGGTTAGACAAAGTGCATTCGCTTCAAAGCGATTCCATAATATTCAAAAATGTATAGACAACTTTGTATAAGTCACGTCATTGTCGCGACACAATTACATACATTTTTAAAGTTCGCTATTGAATTCATTCAAAGCGAATGCAGTTTGTCTAGCCTCCATTATTGATGTCACTAAAGGAACCTTGCCGTGGATTTCTGAGACTAAAATATTTGTTTAAAACATATGTCAGTTTTGTTAAAAATAATGAGAGTGATGATATGTTTTAAGCGAAAAATTTGGTCTTGAAAACTCACGATTTATGTGACTTATATATATATATATATATATATATATATATATATATATATATATATAAAAGAAAGTCGTGTTAGTTACACTATTTATAACTCAAGAACAGCTTTACCGATATGCCTGAAATAAGTGAGGAGGTAGCTTAGAGCCAGGAGACAGTCATAGGATACCATTTATTCATTTTGTTTTCGAATTTATACCTTGAAGAGCTGCTTTTTATTTAACTCACTAATATTATAAATGTGAATGTTTAGATGGATGTGAAGTGGATGGATTACGAGGACGGAGTCGCGGGTGACAGCTAGTTAGTGATAAAAATAGCTAAATTGATTCTAGAAAATAGTTCGTCGTTATTCAACGTAATTATCATGAAATGTAAAAGTGCACTTTTTCACTCGATTGTATTGTAATTAGATAATTATAAAAAACAATAAAATTATTGTTAATTATCATTTAAAATACATGTTATTATTTTAAAAATGATAATGAAAGTATTAGCATATTATCTGTTTTTCTGCACAATTTAATTAACACGAATTTTTATAATCTACGTTTCAATTAATTAACGAATTAATTAACAAAAATTCACACAAAATGTAGCTTTAACCTTCTCAAGGTTAAGAGAATATTTTTTTATGTCTCGACTTCACTTGCGATCTTTTTGGAATAAAATTCTTGTTTACCCCCATTCTTTACCCCCATCATTATCCCGCCCTTTTTTGTGTCGGCATAGTATGTATATCTATTAACCATATCTGAATTCATTTCCTTATCCATAAATCCTCTTTCATACAACCCATCCATACTTTTTTTCAGTATTCTACATTGAATTTTATTACTTTATTAATTATCTCGTCGTCTCCCATTTTTACCCCCAATAGTGTGAAATTTAGTTCTGGGTTTTAAAAACGGAAACAAGCAAAAATGCCTGGTTTCTTGATTAGAAACACAATATAGTTTATAAGAAATGAAGGTAGTCAAATAAAAAAACGACACGAAGGCAAGAAACCACGAAAGACTTATTTGTCAAAATTGGTTCAGTATATGCTACAAATAATAAAATATATAAAAACCCATTCATACGCGAAACATAACCTTTCTTTTTTTAATAGTCTAATAATAATCTACTCTTGTTTGAAACCAAAGAGTTATTTTAATATAACAAAAAACACAAAAAGTCATTATAATTAAAAAAAAAAACTATTAAAAAAAACAATTGTTTTTAAAAAATTAAATTAGTATTGGCGCCAAATGTTAAAAATATTGGCATAATTAACAACATACTTTTGCCTACCGTCATAAAAAAAAATCAAAATGTCACTAGAAAGATATGAAAAAATTACCGCTAAATAATTATAGATAGGTTATAAGTTGCAAAAACGAATACAATTTCTTAGTATTATAATAATTAAGGTCATTTAGTACTTACTTTCCATGTGCCTAAGCCGATGACGGGGCAAGTGTGGCCATTGTTGAATACAACCAAAGGTACAGCACTCATTTTGTAATATAAATTTAAATTGGTATAAACGATTAAATAAAATTATAAATATGTCTTTTGTTAGTAATGCGTCGCCTGCGACTCCGAGAATGAAACTGTTTCGCGTGCAAAGATCGTACTATATTTAAAGCTGCCACTTTATTAAGGTGCAGTTTCACTAGACATATTTTGTTAAATTTGCCCAGTCGGTAAGAAATATTTTGTATTTTTCTATTAAATTCCCGTTATTAGTTAAATGTTAAAAACAATTTTCATTGCTAACACTTTCTTCAAATCAAAGACACAGTACCTAATCCTAGTTAATAGAACTTTTTGTCTTAATTGAACATTTGTTGCAAATTTAAAAACCATTTTAAAATATTAATATGAGAATCTAGAGATGTTACTATGCTATTTTTATTTATTCTGTTTTTTTACAAGAAAAAATTAAGGATGGAAATATAATTTAGTGTAAAAGTATTTTTGATAAAAATAACTCACCTCTTCATTACCATATTAAAACATATAAATATGTTAATTTAAATATATTAAAAAAATTACAATCTTACTAATTTTATAAATGCGAATGTTTAGATAGATGGATGATTGTTTGAAGGTATCTCCAGAACTTCTGAACGCATCTCGATAAAATTGGGCATACATAAAGAACATAGTCTGGAAGAACATAAAGGGCCGCGTCCGCGAAATAATACCAGTACCACTCATCCTGATGAAGGGACCCCGATGGGCTCGAAACTAGTCGGTGCCACCGGACGTATATACATCAGTGTTCAGCCGTGTTTATATATCAGTTTAGTATAATATCTCACGAAAGTTTGAATAATTGTGTTTTTTAATACCGCGCGGAAGGAGTCGCGGGCGACCGCTAGTATTTTCATAATAATAAAAAAAAATATCATAAACAATCATTACATAACTAAAAATTAAAAAAAAAAACTTACTCGACAGTATATTAATCATTTTTATTTAATAAAAGTCATAGTGAAAATGTACCTTAAGTATTACTCAACCGCTGCCTAACCGACACACGGTCTGGAAAAGACCTTGATTACATGAAAAATGTTTGACATAAAATGATTACACATCGGAAATATACTGTTTAATATTTTATCGACATATTGTTTAAGAATTTTATGACCCTTAAAAATATTAACTAGTTGTCGCCCGCGACATCTTTGCCGTGAATTTAAAAAAAAATATCCTATGTTACTCTGGCATAGATTAGCCATTACTACTGTTTGGATGGATGTTTGTTTGAAGATATATCGAGAACGATTGTATGGATCTCGCTGACATTTGGCAAAACAAAACAGAGTCTAGAAGAACACGTAGGCTACTTATTAAGGTTTTTTTTTAATTCCGCGCTGACAGTATTCTATAAGTATCGCTAAAATCAGTCCAACAATTTATGAGACTACACGGAACAAATGCAAACTTGAAGACAATTGGTTTTTGTTTGTAAAAAAACGTAAATCCATGTGCTCAAAATACGACTTTTTTGACAACACATACAATCTAATTGTATTTATCTGTGTAGACCTATCTTCTTGTATATAAAATTCTCGTGTCACAATTTTCGTTCCCATACTCCTCCGGAACGGCTTGACCGATTCTCATGTAATTTTGTGAGCATATTGAGTAGCTCTGAGAATCGGACAACATCTATTTTTAACCCCGCGCAGACGGAGTCGCGGGCGACAGCTAGTATTGTATAAATGTATTAGTGCAGTGGAGTCCTACGGTTAAAAGAAACATCGGGAACTTTAAGATTTCATCTATAAAGGTATAGAAATATTAAATGTAGGTAGTTTGTATTTTAGTTTGCTCAAAGGTAAAGTGCTTGATTAAACGTTCATCTTACTATTATAAATGTGAATGTTTAGATGTATGTTAGAAGGTATCTCCAGAACGACTGAATGAATCTCGATGAAATTTGGCATTGATTTATTTATTTATTTTTTTATGATACACCAACGCGTAAGTAATAAGATATGCGAAAAAAAACTTATCACAATTAAAGGTGTACACATCATGCGAGATTAATGATGAAACAAACAAACGACACAAAAACCTTATACATAAAAACAAAAAATACTGAATTTTTTTTTGAGTGAAACCAATTGTGTGAAAAAAAAAAAACAAAAAATAAAAAAGATAACGAAGGAAAGAAAAAAGATTACATGAATTAAATTAATTAGCAACATTACGTATATATATTTTAAAAGAAGATATTTTATTTTGGAGAAAATATCGATTAGGGGCGCATTATTTCTCGCTCTAGCAATAATAGTATTACCATGATGATGATGATGCTTAGGATTTTCTACATAATAATAATAATAATAATAATAATAATAAGCCCCTCAGAATCCAACCATACGTCCGAATCGAACACCAGATTCACGTGGGGGGCGGACACGCGATATTTAATTTACTGGCGCGGCTAACATGGCTC
>NW_013531873.1:274140-306860 GCF_000836235.2 Papilio xuthus | reverse complement strand
TGGGCAACTGTCACTTCGCTATTTCAGTGATTTCAGGCGACCGCTCGTTTGCCACCTTATTATATAAAAAAAGGTAATTCAGTTTTTTGTGTTTTTTTTTTTTTATAAAAAGTAACCAAACTGTTTTACACTTAATATTATAGTCATGTATCTAACATGTATTAGATCATTGTTTATTTTTTAAACTGTAACTGACCTTTACGGGTTATATAAGTTAAAATTAACTTAGAAACAATTAGGACAACTCATGGTCATCTTACTTAAATTTCCAACAACGTAACTCACACCTGTAACCCAGAGAAGCAAAGACTATAGACCATAGACACGGTCCTTTTTTTTCAGAGGGGAATGCTTTATGGATACTCCGCGCCCCGGGGGGGACGCGGTAGTTATGTGGGATTCTCCTCCATAGCGGTGGCATACCCACTAAACCCCTCTGTTCCTCCAACGCATCGGGACGGTCCTGACATAATTTCACATTCATACATCTACTAGTTATCGACTGCGACTCTGTCCGCGTAAAATTAAAATTACTAAGTAGCTTATGTGTTCTTCCAGAATACGTTCTTCACTTTTTTTGTTTCAGAGGGGAATGCTTTGCATACTCCGTGCCTCGAGGAAGGCACTATGTGGGATTCTCTTCCCGAATGGGAGCATACCCACTAAACCCCTCTATTCCCTGATAGCTATAATGTGAGACGCTACGGTATCGTGTTAACTTACCACCGCGACGGTACGTTCTACACCTATGCTAAATTTAATCAAGATCCGTTAATCTGTTTCGGATATACCTTAAAGCAAATATCCATCCATCTAAACATTCGCATTTATAATATGCATATAGGTTTCGTGTGCTCTTAGATATACATAGAGGTGTGCCAGAACTATGACAAATGGAAATTATAATAGAGGTGGAGCCCGCAATTACATATTTTTCTCACATGAGTCGGCTCTCCTGGTCCACACCACATAGAAGTCACGCCTCAAGTACGATGTCATTCCCCTGACTCTGACGAGTGGACGACTGATCTCATGGAAGAGGACGCTTAGGAAGGGGATATAACCTCTTTCTGTTTTATCCCGTCTATGGGCAACTGTCACTTAGCTATTTGGGCGAATTTAGTTGACCACTTGCTCGCTTACTTATTTATTTCCTTGTTCTCCTGTGCTTAATTATTTCAAAATATTTTTTAATCTGTGCTAATTTCTGACAGATGAGAATTTCTAAACGTATTCTATCAATGCCAAATTATTTGTTTATTTAGATTTCTATTTTGTATTATGTAAATTTAAAAATATAAAATTTTAGGAGACATGTAGACCATTTTGAATAAAAAACGTACATTTTTTTTAAATACATAAATGTAATGGGCAACGCACAAGTAAGTATTTATGGTTATTATAACAAATATAATTAAAATTAACTCTTAGTGTGATACTCAGAGTAATTTAATGTTCATCAAGAGTCAGTTAGTGAGAAAGATTGTGTTAGTACGATATGCACACAATGTTAAATTCATCATCATCATCAGCTCACTATACATCCCCACCGAGGGGCTCGGGGCCTACCCTAAGTTAAGGGTGATTAGGCCATAGTCAACCACGCTGACCAAGTGCAGTGACTTCACACATATATTTGACTTTCTCAGATATGTGCAGCATCACGATGTTTTCCTTCACCGTAACATCAAATAAATGTACATATGTAAATAGGAAATGGAAAAACACATTGGTACATGGCGGGATTCGAACCCAGGACCTGCAGATTGCAAGTCAAGTGCTAAATGTTAAATTACTATATAATAATTACAGAGTTGTAGAAAGTCTCTCAAAATGAAAACCTTTAAAATTATATTTAACATTTCTCTGTTCCAAACTTTGGAAATCAGTTAAAAAAAATGCAACCTATTAAATTTTTAAGTTTTATCTGTTTGAGAAAATTGTAGATTTCTTCAGATTTGGGTACAACGCCATCTAGCGACTCTATAATATAATAGGACAAAAGCCAAATGTTTTATTGATAAATCGTATAATGTTGTTCTTTTTTTATATTTTGAACGAAATTAAGCAACAATAATGTAACGAATATCAGTAAATCTTATTATTTAATGGCAACATTCAGTGAATTATTAATTTCACAAATCATGTTATAGCCAGGAAGAGTTGGGCCATTTACAGGTGGTCCATTTGGCGGACACCCATCGGGACATCCACAAGATGTATACCGACCACCGGGTAAACTGCAAGTTTAATTTTATAAAACGTTCAAAATGACAGATTGCACCGCCATAGACAATTTCATAGATATAGAGTAATGTATCGGTTCAACTAGTGATGTGGCTTACGATAAAATAACCGGTATAATAAGAGAAATTAGTTTTATGTCACAATGTAAATTCGGGATAAACTACAAAAGTACTAAACAGATAATGATAAAATTTTTATTATGTGTAGTTAATTCCAAGTTTAAAAATAGCATAGTTTTATTTCCTTATTGACATACATTTGTCGCCAGATTAATTGTCTAAACGACATATGTATTCATGGACTTTACTTAATATTTTCTTCACTGCTGACGTGGATCTTGGTCTTCAACTAAACAATACCAACACCATATGCCGTGCAGCATCGCCTGCTGCACAACTGCTATGCCGTATTTCTAATTTCAAGTTTTTTTTTAGTATATTAAAATCATAATTCCAGGTCCGTACCCCCCACCGGACAGAGGTCAGATTGAGAGCTTTCCATATCAAAGTCCTCCTACACCTTTCGCGCAAGGCTATACGGTAAATTATTAATAATTAAGTTTAGAATTAAATAAACTGTGTATCGTGTAAAAGATATGCATAAGTAAGGAGTGAATTCAAATATGACCTCGGACATATATTGATCGAATGAGCCGACCGGTGAAATACCACGATAATACAGATAGCTGGCGGGAAAAAAAACGTAACAAGTAGACTATGATTTCTTCCAGAGTAAATTCTATATCCATGCAGAATTTCATCGTGATCCGTTAAGCCGTTTCAGATATACCTTCAGACAAAAATCCATCCATCCATCTATCTAAACATTCGCATTTCTTATATTAGTAAGATTTCTTAAAAATTTAGACATTTAACATAGTTTAAATCAACGTTTACGTTAATGTACTAAACCTCTCAGCTCTTTTGAGTTTAAAATTTAGATTGATTAAATGATAATACTGACAGGATAACCGACAAAATGCGGCCACACAGTACCCTCAGCAAGATGCCGTATCTCCACAAGCATACCAACAAGGATATCAACAAGGATACCAGCCATATCCACAACAGCCACCAGGATATCCACCGCCGGGATATCCACAAGCATACCCACAGCAAGGATATCCACCACAAGGATATCCTTACCAACAATATCCACCACGTAAGTCAATAAAATACAACTAGACAAACCAAAAAAAAATTCCTAAAAGAACTTTTATTTAAATAATTTATATTGAATTTAAACGAGAGTAATAAAAGGAGGAGAATGAAGTATATGTCGCAACATATATTACTTAACTGGCTGTCGCCCGCGACTTCGTCCGTGCGGAATTAAAGACAAACTTTGTAGCGTATGTGTTCTTCCAGACTATGTTCTATATGTATGCCAAATTTCATCAAGATCCGTTTAACCGTTCTGGAGATACATTCAAACAAACATCCATACAAACATTCACATTTATAATATTAGTATGATAACATATTTATCCTGAAAATAGGCGAATGTACGCTAGAAAGAAATGCATTTGACAACTCTAGTAGTCTAGTGTCAGTTCTTTATAGCATAAATAAAGCAAAATCTCTAGATGGCGTTGTCATAAATTTATTTAAAGAAATTCACTAAGAGGAAAAAATGGATTATTTGCATTGAATAGGCTCCGAAATAACTGAATCGATTTAAAAAAAATCATTATAAGGAAGCTACACTATCTCCAACTAGACGAAATCTACGCTAGTTCTAGAACATTCTTCCGTCTTCCAGCTCAACCACCAAGTATGGCGCAGACGACGTTCTGTGCTGCATGCATGGCTTGCCTTACATGTTTGATGTGCTCGTGCTGTCAAGGTCTAATGGGTGTTCCCGGTGACGACAGCATTGCTGAAAGTGCCGGCCCCACTGGAGGTCAACCCCAGGTGTCACCACCAGGCGCGGTTGGGGACGATGACTAGTGAATTAAAAAATATATTGAAAATATTTGTAGAAAGTTACTTTGCCTTGTCTTGTCAAAATTATAAAGTTTTCTGTATCTCAGTAAGAATGCAAGCGGTTATCTGAATTTTACGTTATAGTGAAGCAACCACTGATGCGTTGACAAATCGACGGAGGAGAGGACACACAGAAAGAAAATTACTCCTTTCTTTGCTTCGTCAAATCCACTTCCCATCCTTTCCTTATAAGAAAAGAGAGGGAAGGATTTTGTATAATTTTTTATAAAATATTGTACCTAATTTACAGCTACGAATGAAATTAGTCAAAACTAATTATTTCTTATTTATTAAATAATTATTGGAACTTGAGAATATGTAAAAATATCGCGACATATATGCGATATTTATGCTATATGTTGTCTTCTTCACTCTTATTTAAATAAACAGAAACAACGATATATTTTGTTTTACGTGAAGTGGATGAATTGTGTAAGCCTTTGATTGTGATATTATATTGTATTATTTTAATAAACACGAAAGAAAAAAAAACATTAAAACATTAGTCGTTTTATTTCTAAATAACTGACTCAGTCGGACCTTTTAACAAAGAAGTGTTAAGTGCTTACTTACTCATAAAGTTTGACAGGCGTGAAGTGTAAGCAATTCCGCGTTTCATCTGATGAGTGTGCGTCCCGGAGGCCTAATTTAGTCCTCTTTCCCTTCCCACTCTTTATCTTATAAGGAAAGAATGAGTGGAAGTGGACCTTCCGGATGAGAGGATGCATGGAAAGGGGAAATATTTTCTTTCTGTGCATCCTCTCCTCCGTCGATTAAAGGTAGGCAACGCTTATGCAATTGCGTATGTCTATGGGCAACGGTCACTTCGCTATTTCAGTGATTTCATGTGGCCGCCCGCTCGTTTGCCACCTTATGATATCAAATTCAAAATTCAAAGACCATTTTTAGGGTTCCGTACCTCATAGGAAAAAAAACGGAACCCTTATAGGATCACTTTGTTGTCCGTCCGTCTGTCAAGATCCTTTTCTCAAAAACGCGTGAAGGTATCAAGCTGGGATTTATTTACGTATAAAAAGTAGGAAGGAGATACGCGAGATATACAATTGATCAGAAATATGTTATTATAGCCTTTACCATTATCAACCTCTTTCTAATATTATATACTAGCTGTCGACCGCGATTCGGTCTGCGCAGAATAAAAAAAAATAATGAGTAACCTATTGGTTCTTCAAGACTATGTTCTACTTCTATGCCAAATTTCAGCGTGATCCATGCAGCCGTACTGGAGATATCTACAAACAAACATTCATTCATACGTACATATAAACATTGGCGTTTGTTATATTAGTAAAAATTTAAATAAGATTATTTCTATTAATCGCGTTAAAAAAACTACTGTAATCCGTAAATAATTTAAACGACAAAGGTTCGTTTTAAACCTTAACCTTCTTTGACATAAAGAAACTTCTTTACAAATCAACATTTATGAAGAATAGAAGAATTCAAAATTTGAAAATATCACCAGCATCTTTTGTTCAGCTCTGGCAGTAGTAATCCAACAATGACCGTAAATTAACAGTTCACATTTGTCCAAATTTACAAGTTTAAAATAATTCTAATCTATAGAAGCTAACCAAATTTTTAATCATGGCATTGGTTTTAAAAAAAGCCGTTTCACCAAAACATCTGACTCTCCTGCAAAGCATCAGTAAAAGGAACTATGCTCTGGTCAAAGACAAACACGTCCTATCAGCCTGTAAGTATTGTTTTATTTATTTAAATAGCAAGGTTTGTAACTAAATTCTAGCAAAAGGAGTTTTATTTTTGCAAATTTTAGCTATCTAATAATTTTTCGTAGGGAACAGAGGCAATCGGCCTGCGTTGTGATTAAAATTCAGTTTTATATATCTATATATTCGTATTTGTGTGTAAATTTGGTCAATTTTGCGTAAATGTGTAATTTTTGATATTTGGAAAAAAAAATTAATAATGAAAGCTATTGTTAGTTTCGAGGTACCATGACGCCTGTAGGGTTGTTTTAATCGGTATTGTAATAACCGGTTTTTTCATATCGGTTTTGCAATTTGCGAATTTTTTCGAATCGCGAATGTCAATTTGACATTAGTTTTTTTTTGTTTAACGGCGGCTGGTGTTGTTATTTTGGAGGTACGGTGGCCGCCTCTGAGGGACCTTCTGTCTATAATACTCTGAAACCAAAGCTGACTTTCAAAATTTGATTTTCTGGATAGCAATCACCAGCCGGCGATTTCCATTTACCGAGTATTATATACAAGAATGTCCCTTTCAGTGGCGGCCCCCACCGGTGATACGGCCCAAACTGTACCGTGCTGCAAACTGCGCCCCACTCGGCCGCTAGGCGGCCACGTCACGCACTGTACGATACGTCATTACGCCGAAAGGAAGGACGGTGAAAAGTACGAGGAGCCCCAAGCTGGCGCGAACCAGAACTGCCCTTTCTGTGGGGGCAATGCTAATTTGCTCTGGGCTACGGGAGCATGCCCACCCCGTTGCCCGTGTCCTTGCGGACCTTGCGGGCCTTGCGGGCCCTGTGGGCCTTGTGGACCTTGTGGCCCCTGCGGACCATGTGGACCATGCGGGCCTTGTGGACCTTGTGGACCCTGCGGCCCTTGCGGACCGTGTCGCGTACCATGCCCCTGCGGACCCTGTGGGCCTTGTGGACCCTGTGGCCCTTGTGGCCCGTGTGGACCTTGCGGGCCGTGCGGACCGTGCCCGCCATGTGGGCCCTGTGGACCGTGTGGACCGTGTGGACCGTGCGGCCCCTGCGGCCCTTGCGGCCCCTGCGGCCCCTGCTGCCCCTGCCCGTGCCCGTGCCCGTGTCCCTGCCCGAAAGGACCGGTAAAGAAATGCGAACGCGATGACTGTCCCTTCTGCGGAGCTCAGAGAGCGGTTGCGGCCGCAGGCACAGTGCAGGCCCCGCAGTCCGCTCCACAGGACTTGAGGGCGACGTGTGAAGTGGAGAAACCAGCACCACCCACGAGCAAACTAAGCAAAAGCGACAAACGAGCCCCAACCAGTAATATAAAGATTTCACCCTTGTCTCAATTGAAGTAAAGCTAATATGATCATGTTAGACAATAAATCAATTAATGTTTAATTTTCAATAAAAAATATACCACATACACGAGTTTAATTCCTTAAAAACTTTTGCAAATAGCGGACAATGTTTTCAGATCGTATAGTGTCCATAAACTTTACAGCTAATGGCGTGCGATGTCCCGATTTGCCGAATAACGCGGACACGTCCAACGGGGGCCCGTCGTCGGAGGACTGCAAACTGGCTTCTACGTCGGAAAATAGTAACGACAGCAAGCCGTGTTCTGTCATCACGAGACTGCAACGGAAGCTCACATCCAGCGGCTATCGCTGCTCGAGCAAGTCACACTTCAGGCACGCATTCTCGGCACACAAGCGGCGGCGGTCGAGTAAATCTTTATTGGCGCCGATAACACCTCGAGCTAACTATGTGAGATCCTTCGCCAGCGGCAAAGGCTGCCCCTGCCCGTGTCCCTGCCCATCGTGCTGCGGCAATCTGCCGCCGCCGTGCAACCAGCCGCCGCGCTGTATACAATGCATGACCGGTTACTATTACTACCCATACGGCTACTGGTTCTGCGGTCCGTATCATGTGACCGGACAATGTTGCCCAGTCGGCCCCGGCGGCATTTGTCCAAAACCCTGTCCACCCACTCCGGCCTGCGTCTGCCCTACTGCGGCAGCCGTAATGCCCTCATTTGACCAAAACCCGAAGCCTCCGTTCACTGAACAATCTACAGAAACATCGATCCCCAAGTCGCCCCTTCAATCTTCCAACACTAGCATATCTGAAGCTGGAGCTCGGAAAGCTGGAAGGTCTAGTTTTTCCAATTTCTTCCCCTTCCCTACGGACTCTAAAAAGGAACGTAAACCAAAGTCCGGACCCTCAAGAAAATCAGTCAACCCAACTTTGCAGTCGTCCTTCTTTTGCGTTCCATACAAGTTTAAAACATCAAATGACCCCATGGATGCTGGTACGGGATCTGATCGGGCGAAGAGTCACATTATAAAACAGAATCTACACGTAAGAGTAGATAACGCAAGGCACCACAGCCACGTGGCTTCGTACCGGCCCAAGCGCTGCAAATATATGGGCTATATCAACCCACTGACTTTACCAAGAAACACCAAGGATAGAGTTAAGAATTTAGATAAACTAATGGACTCGAAACTGTAAAAATGTCAACACTACATTCAAACATTTTTTCTGAAAATTCACGCTTCGTAATTTAAATACAAACTGCTTTGCTCTAATAGTCTAAGTTAATACACTACTCAAACATCAACATTGGTTTTATTTTATTACTCTTCAATCTGCCCCAATTCTTAATTTTTTGACTACGCGAATACATCTCGTTGGACGAATCGGAGTTATCAAAAACATTCGGAAATATTGATATTTGGTGTTTTTTTTGGAATGGAAGAGAAGAATGTATTGTAACGTATTGTATAGATAGGGTTGTAGTACAAAGTAATAGGAAACGGAATTTTAAAATAGAATGTTAATAAAACATATTTTTTATTTCATCGCTTAAAAATTATCACTAGAGGATAACCAATACAGTTGCATCGTCCTTTCAGCAAAAGTGATGAAGAGACGCATGAGCCGGCATGCATGGCAAATAGCTTTGAAACCACCGAGGCTGACGTCGAGCGAGCTGAAGTCGCTCGTCGCGTCATCGAAGATGAAGCCGGCGAGGAAATGTGACGTGCCATGTCGATCCCTTACCTGCAGCACCATTAGGGGTAACCCCACATACAAACTATACGTTTTGCCAAAAATTGGTATACCCAAGACATTTCACAATAGAAGCAAGATGGTATTGCGCACCCACTCAAGTCTGAGTCCTACATACCGACAGTTAAGTGCAATGGATAGAAAAGAAATACCCGCCCGCAATCAGATTTTCAAAGTCAAGGTAAATTCAGCCATAATAAAGGGCACCCGATCTGCATCTTGCTGCCCGTGCCCAACGTGTTGCCCGCCGCCCGGCTGCACCCTGCCACCTCCTTGCAACCAGCCCCCCAAATGCTTACAGTCTATGACCGGCTACTACCATTACCCCTACGGCTTCTGGTTCTGTGGACCTTATCATGTCAGTACGGGCCCCGTGCCGATCGACGGCCCCGTCAAGCCGGGCGGAGTGTGCGGCCCGGTAGCAGGGCCCTGCAACCCTTGCGCACCATTCAACCCTTGCGGTCCATGTGCCCCGTGCGGTCCTTGCGGTCCTTGCCCGCCCTGCGGCCCATGCGCTCCGTGTGCTCCATGCGTTCCTTGTGGTCCTTGCGGCGTGTGCGCACCATGTGGTCTATGCGCTCTTTGCCATGCTCAACCTGCCCCTGCAGCTGCACCTCAATGGAATACAAACTATACTCACGGTAGCTTCTGCTATCAATGTGGATATCCGAAGCCTCCTGCCGCCATCCCTAAACAAACCACGATAACTGAGAATGCCGTGCCTAAAAATTTGGAAGCAAAGTCGGTGGATACGCTGCCGTCTAAAGTAGCGGCGCAATCTCTATCCACAATCCTCGACCATGCGTCCACCAGAAGTACCATCGAGATCGACCCGACTTTTATTAAGACGTTTCCCTTCAATAAGCCTACATTCAAGAGAACAGAATCATTTAAACAGCCGACTACGAAGAAGCCGAAATAGATTTGACAACAATTAAAAAAGTTAGCTATAACCGTACCTCAAGGAATCTTTATACGAATATAAAATTCAATGGGTAAAATAAAAAATATTGGCTTATTGTAGGTCAAAAAAAATATGGAAACCATTGAATTTTAATAATTAATTTGAATCCGCGCAAATGTAATATCATAAATTAAATTTGTAAAATGTAAACATGCGGACCGTGTTCAGTGAAAATAGAAGTAATATATAAGTGAAATTTTGTTTCATTAATATCTTAAGGTAGTCTTAAACCCTATATCTTCCCATTTATAAGAACGTAGTTCCGATTTTCTTCACTTACGATATCATAGCTAACAGCTTTGTATGTGCGATGCATGGAAGATATATACCGCAAAAATGTGAGTTGTCTATGCAGTACCAACGTTAGAGTTTGCCTATAGGTGATCGCCCAGGATGCTGGACTGAAAGGGGCGCCACAGTCTTCGAATTACAGTCTAACTTTGTTAGGGGTTCTCAAAGGCAAGGTAAAAATCTCCCACCAAGAATAGAGTTAAAACCGTATCATCTCTTCAATCCTTATATCTTCGAGTGACAGTCGACAATCTTCAAAGATCAAAAAACAGAGTGGAACAGTAAGTATAAAGGAACTTGAAAAATCTAAATGGGTTTTGACTGCCGTGAAACTTGAATATATACCTGTCATTTTCTTTGAAACAGACATAAAAAATTGTTCTAAAACAAGTTTCTCGGCAGTTAAGTTACCGGTAAATACGGAATAAAAACTAAATCTGACCAAGTCAAAACATCAACATATATGATATAGATATAGAACGAAAAGGCTATCCAAACTGGTGGGCATTGGTCAAACTAAATTATAACAGCTCACTAGCGCCCCTTGTCAACGTCATAAAATGTCAACATACACTATACTGCAGCTATCAGAACATCAGTTTTTTTAATAATTTTCTTTAAGTAGGTCTTTTATTTATTCTGACAGAATCAATAGCGATAGCAGCGCCTCACAATTTCTTATTATCTGCAAATCAGTGAACCGGCTCGCAGCTCAGCTGAAATTATACCTGCATAGAGAAACGATTTGCGTTTCGAGCTATGAATTGCAAGTCACTAGGCATCTCTCGGCTCGACGCCTCACGTTGTTCATCATGATTATAGCTGTGAATTGTTGAACTGCACCTGAACGGTTCACGTTTATGTGAGCTGGACTCTTTTACCGGTTCAGCGCTGATTTACACATAACTAGTTTTGATACATTTGTTCAGGTATATTTTCAGATAACTAGAATAAAATTAAATTACATGATTAAAATAATCACAATAAATAATAAAATACATAAATAAAAATCAATTTAATTTATTAAAAAAAAATCTGATTGAGCACCGATTAATTTTGATTTGTCAATCCTTAGGGCAAGCCTATGGCGGCCATTTTGAGGCGAGGTATGTTTTTCCGCCATTGTGTTTTATAGTGTGCTTGTATGCCAAAAATAAATTGCTTCGGCATGAGGACATAAGTGTATTGTGAATTTAATTCCTATTTTACAAGATGGACGAAGATTATATGGAAACACAGGAAACGGTTACGGCCGACCTAAATAACCGATCAGAAGTAGTTGACAATCTTGAAGCGGCGAAAGAAATCGCCGAAGTTCTAGGATACGAAGAGAGTTATGAAGAAGATGACGGCACAAATAGCTTCCGAGGCGGTCGAGGAAGAGGCAGTCAATTCAGGTATGCACCGAAAATATAATTTTACTGTAATATATAGCCTGAGCAATATGAAGAAAAAATGTATAGGCAAATTACGCGGCATTTTGTTCCCACGACCATGAAACTGTAATCACAGTAAAAATACAAGTTAAATTCATCTTATTTGACTTATTAGTCATTTAAACTATAACAGATTTATGTAATTATACGATTATTTTACCAAATTCTCGAATTACTTTTGTACAGAATTGCAAAAAGATTTTATCATGGCATTAGCATTACTAAGAAGATTATGTATTCAATTTCTTCCTATTTTGCATTCTACAGCTATAAATAACCTGTTAAAATTGTGTCCTTGAACACTAAACTATATTACATAAATATAAGCCAAAATCTAAAGCAAATTTATAACTAATGAATTATCTACTTGCAAAAGACATTAAACATCTAATTAGTACTAATGTTTTATTTATGATATAGATTTTTTGCATTGTACAAACATAAAGACAAGTTATTTAAAGTTAATGTTAAGTTTCTTTATTTGCAAAACAATACAAATTAGAATTTTGATAATGGTACTTGACTTGGTATATCAAACAGAATATACTTGTACCTGAACTATAAACTAGATTCTAGTTACTAAGAAATTATTACCATCTCAAAGTCCGGTAACACATCTGCGGTTACTCTGGTATTGCTGATGTCCATGGACGTAGTTGCACACCTTAGTGTTCCCGCTGTTGGTTTGCCACCTTCTGTTATGAAAAAAATTACATCAAACAATTCTAGGTCTTTTTCTGACCTTTAGACATAGGAATACCTTATAACCTAACATTTTTCATTTTAGTTGTATTAGAGAGCTTATTTGTGCATTAGTCAAAATATACTATAAATAATATTATAATGATGAAAAATTTGGTTGTCTGCACTGATAAGACTATGAAGCTATTGAACAGATATGTAAAATTCTTTAACTGTTACAAGCTACACTATCCTCGGGTGACATACACTATAGTACTAGATTTTTGTTTAATTCCGTGCAGATGAAGTCACTGGCAACTGCTGTACTAAACATTTTCTATGAACTAAATTAAAATGGATATAATAATTAATAGTTATTTCGTCTGCACTGGTAAGTTGTGACCAAGAATTACTTCCATACACCGTGAAGAACGGAAATAGGAGACCAAGTTGAGTCTCATTGGTCACTCACACTGGATTAACTGTATGAAGTAGATGTTTTTACTAAGTTCATACATTTTCATTAATCTGAGATATTTTCAAAGGCTTTGCGAAATTTCTATTTGTTATAATATATGTTTTATCAAGTATTATAATTAGAGATATATTCATGACTCTAACATTGTGAAGTCTTTTTTTTTGGTATGATTATTGTGACATTAAAGGCATTGGCAATATTTAGAATAATTCTCAGTTTACAATATGCCGGGCGGTTTGCGTGAAACTTCCTGCCTCGCACAGCAGCGTTGTGGAATGGTCTGTCCTCTACGGTATTTCCAAACCGCTACGACTTAGGGTCCTTCAAGAAGCGAGCTTATAAACACCTCGGTGATCCCACTGCTTGTTTGCCTCCTTCTGTTATAAAAAAAATGCCTAATATGTATACACTAGCTGTTGCCTGTGACATCATCTACACGGTGTTAGGAATGTGTATTTAGTAACCTATGTGTTCTTACAGACTATGTTCTACATCTATGCCAAATTTCAGCAAGATCCTTACAGCCTTTCTAGAGAAACCTTCAAACATACTTCCAAACATTTGCATTTATAATATTAGTAATATTTACAACGCTTAAGAAAGTTGAATACTATTTTCTAAAGTTTGGTATTTAATTGTACTGCTGTGAACAAATTTTACATGTTGTTCCTCAAGCCTCCTGAGGCGTAGACATAATGTTGTTTTTTTTTTGTTTTCTTTTTTTTTGGTGTCTTGCTTCTTGTTTTGTATCAATGTGGTATAACCTGTTATTGGATAACTTTACAGTTTTATTTTGTTGTGTGTATTTATTTTATATAGAAATATATTTGATTTTACTATTTCTATCAGTCGAGGTCGCGGTCGAGGGCCTCCGCCTGGATGGATGAATGGTCCCCCACCTCCGATGAGGTTCCGTGGTCGTGGTTTCGGACCAGGAGGACCACCGATGCGCAGCAGAGGCTTCTTTAGAGGTCGAGGTGGACCACGCTTTGGACCGAACAATGGTCCCGGCTTTGACGGTAACTGGGGTCCGATGGGACCACCGCCCGGTATGATGGGTGGTCCTCCTCCATATGGACCACCGCCTGGTATGATGCCGCCCGGTGGACCAATGGGACCACCGCCTAATATGATGGGGCAGCCGCCACCGTTTGCCGGACCACCGGGAATGCCACCGCCTAATATGGTGAGTCCTTCGTGTTTGCTACAACATAATAAAATAACCCACGCTTGTAACCTAGAGGGGTAGACAGAGGGGATGATCTCCACCTTTGTTTTTACAATACTGAAAAATTGTTTAACCTGTACTAGCTGTCGCCTACGACTACTTGCGCGCGGAATTAAAAAAAAAACAATAGACTATGTGTTCTTCCAGATTATGTTCTACATTTATGCCAAATTTCAGCAACATTCAGGCATTTTTTTAAACGTTAGCAATTTTGAGTAAATTTACTAATATTTCTTTAACCATTCCAAGTAAGCTCTAAGCTTGTGCTATATGGTTTACGATAATAGTCGAATGGCGGGATCCGAACCACCGACCTCGTAATCGGAAATTTGTACCCTTAACCATTAGGCTATTGGCGCTTCTAAATTATGCATCCAAAGTATTTATAAGCTAGTTTTATACAAATGTTTTGTCAGTGTAAACTCACAATAAACATGTAATAACTAAGATAACATGTTGTGTATGTCAGTAATATTCCTTGCGTTTAAAAAAAGAAGCCTTCAAAGGTTATCTGTAACTGGATGGTATTTATAAACGTGAAAAACAACATTATGCTTCGACAATAGCTCGTAAATACTTTAGTAATTGGAGGACCACAGGCCCGTGTGGTATTAACAATACTTAAATAGTAATCTATGTGTTCGTCCAAAATATGTTCTACATCTATGCTAAATGTCAGCAAGATCCATCCAGTTATTCTGGTGCAACCTTCAAACAAACATGGATGGATGTATGTCTCCAAATTGCATTTATAATATTTGTATTGACTTGACCTATAAATGTATGTTGTATTGTAGCCCGCTCCGGAGTTATGGGTGGAGACGAAGTCTGATGAAGGCAAGCTTTATTACTACCACTCGAGGACACGTGAGACGACATGGACGAGGCCCATGGAGGGACCGACTTGTAAAGTCATCACGCAAGCGGAGATGGAAGCCATGAGTACTGCAGGTAATGAGGAGATGTCTGTATGTGAGGAGAATTTTTCAATTATGAAATATTGTGCAATTTGGATTGGTGACCATTTGTGTTACATTACTATGTAGTAATCAAATCAGTAATCGCGAGATCGTCGGTAACTCAGGGGTTCAAGCACTTGACTTGCAATCTGAAGGTCCTGGGTTCGAATCCCGCCATGTACTAATATGTTTTTTGATTTCCGATTTACATATGTACATTTATCCGATATTACGGTGAAGGAAAACATCTTGATGCTGCACATAGAAGAAATTAAAAGATATGTGTGAAGTCAACCCGCACTTGGCCAGCGTGGTTGACTATGGCCTAGTCACCCTTGATTTAGGGTAGACTCCGAGCCCCTCGGTGGAGACGTATAGTGAGCTGATGATGAATCAAAGTAAAAGTTTAGGAGCATTTTTTTTCTCATAGATATTTTGAAATGATTCTGATTTCGTGGTACCCCCCGCCTTATACAGTGGAACCTGGATAATCAAGAGTCGTTGTCAGGTCTCAACAGATCACCTCAGTAAGCGAGAAACTTGTATTATAGGGAAGCCTGTATAAATGAGTAAAATAACAAAGTCGCTTGGACTCTAGGGTAACCCTTAACTTAATTACGTATATTACATCATTGGGGGTCTATGATGAAAGATGTCTTATATATTTTGTCTCTGTCTTCTCTCTTTTATTAAAGAGAAAGAAAGAGATAGTATTTTTGTGCTGGTATTAACTTGTTTTTTTCTATAGTGCCGCAGATGCCACCCGGTATGAATGGACCTCAGAGTATGATGAGTGGGCCCATGAGTGGTCCGATGGGTGGACCACCAATGGGAGGTCCAATGAGTATGATGAACGGCATGATGCTGCCACCAGGAGTCTCCGCGGGACCTGCCCAGGGCTCCGTTCCACCATTTATGACGCAACCACCTCCGTGGATAAAGGATGGTTAGTTTTTTTATATACAGCATTTTTTTGTATATTTTTTCTTATTTATTATTTATTTGTATTCAAATCAAATTAATGTTGTTGCTAGGTAACAACAAAGATAAACAGGACAATCAAAATCAGATGGATGATGATGAGTCACCTCCGGGTGATATGTCGCAGATGACACAAGCCAATGGTAAGTGTAGAGGTTTTTATTTCAAGCGGATTGTACGCTTGAGTGACTTTTTATAATAGTTTTATAAATTAACTAGATGTCGGCCGCGACTCCGTCCGCTCGGAATTAAAAAGACATAATTAGTAGCCTATGTCTTCTTCAAGACTATATTCTACATGTATGTCAAATTTCATCAAGATATGTTTAGCTGTTCTGAAAATAGCTCCATGTAAACATTCGTAAGTAATATTAGTAAGATGTCAAAGTTTAGATGGATGGATGTTTGTTAGAAGGTATCTCCTGAACAGCAGCATTGCTCTCTCTGAAATTTGACAAATTTAGAACATAGTCTGGAAGAACACATAGACTTAGTACTCAGTAAAGTATGACAGAGTTGCGGATGATGACTAGTATTTAATATAATTTTGTAATATACAGGTGGTGGGTACGGTGGACCATGGGGCAACTGGGGCTGGCCGCCGCCCGGCGCTGCCTCTGGTATCACATCAGCTGCTGTACCTGACAAAGGTAACTTACTTCCAACTCAATACACTTAGGGGATTGGGGTTAATAACATGGTGTTTTTTTTATTACTAATCAATATTTTACCTTCTTTTTACCCCTCAGGAGATATGTGGTGGGGTTTAGATTACCTCTCTTTCTACTAAGTATGTGCATTTTGTAGAACAAAGTAATATTGATTTTTCGGAATATTATTCATTTTCTTATTTTATTTATTTAATATGAGTAAAGATACAAAAGTTCTGACTGAAAGTGTTCAATTTGACACTATTTAGTTAAAAAAACAAAATTTATATTTAGATTTAAGTTTTTTTTTTGCTAGTTTTTATCTTTACATTTGTTTTTTTATCTAAACGTTAAACTGTTCCAGGAGCAGCAACACAGATGGCGCCTACAACGGTGACTGGTGCAGGCAGCAAGCAGGAACCCATCAATGTAGACGCCCTGCCCTCACCCAAGAGAGAGGAAATTGTTAGTAATATACTAGCTAACACCCGCAACTTCGTACGCACGGAATTAAAGAAAACTTAATAGTCTATGTGTTCTTCTAGACTATGTTCTACATCTATGCCAAATTTTAACGAAATCGGAGATACTTTCTAACAAAGATTCATCCAAACAATTGTACATATTAACATACTAGCGGTCGCCCGCGACTCTGTCCGTGCGGAATTAAAAAAATATTTTGTATTCAGTGTTCTTCCAGACTATGTTCTATATATATGCCAAATTTCAGCGAGAACTGTGTAATCGTTCTAGAGATATCTTCCAACAGACATCCATCCATTCAAATATTTATAACATTAGTAAAAAGGTAGATTATGGTGTATTGTTTTTATATTTATTACAGTTAAATTCGGTTATAACGATATAAAAGAAAACAGCAATTATTAGTAGTAAAAATCACATTTTTTTGTAAACCGAAACGAACCCTCCGTTCAGCTGTTCAGTTTAACAGTGGTAGAGCGAACTTTAACATGTTCGCATGAATTGTTCCGACTCGTCCGGTGATATACCATGAGCACACAGAAGACACGCCTCAAGTGGAAGCTATACCAACTACACGATGATGAGTGTGCGTCCCGGAGCCCTAATTTAGTCCTCTTTACCTTCCCATCCTTTTTCTTATAAGGAAAGGATGGGAAGTGGACTTTCCGGATGAGAGGATTCATGGAAATGTTTTCTTTCTGTGCGTCCACTGTTAAATAGATTAAATAACTTTGTTTGACTATTTGTTTGTTTATGTCATGTTATCCAGGTGATACCACCGGAGCTGGTGGCAGCGGCCGCGGAGTGGACAACACATCGCGCGCCGGATGGCAAACCTTATTATTACAATGATAGTAAGAAAGAATCAGTCTGGGAGAAACCTAAACCTATGAAGGAATTAGAAGGTAAGGGAATATTTAAAATATGTAACTCTTTTCGTTTGATAGTTTGTCTTTACTGGTTTTGGATCATAGCTGGTTATTTATATGTTAAGAGCGTCGGTGACTCAGGAGTCAAGCACTTGACTTGCAATCTGCAGGTCCTGGGTTTGAATCCTCTCATGTACCAATGTGTTTTTCCATTTCCGATTTACATATGTACATTTATCCGATGTTACGATGAAGGAAAACATCGTGATGCTGCACATATCTGAGAAGTAATTTAAATATATGTGTGAAGTCACTGCACTGCACTGATATACAATCAATCCTCGGGGGCTAGACAAAATGCATTCGCCCCGAAATGATTCAATAAAATTCAAAAATGTATAGAACTGACATTAACTTTGGATAAGTGACGTGATTGTTGCGACACAAATAACCCCGCTGGATAGGCGAAAAACTTTTGTTAGGGAGAACCAGTGTCCAGTGCCGACGGACAAGTTATCGTATCGTATACATAAAGCTAAATATTTTATAATAATATTAATGTTATATTACAGAGCTGCAAGCAAAGATAGCAAAGGAAAAAGGTTTATCTGACAAAAAGATTGACACACTCGGATTAGACGACAAGATTGAAGGTTAGTTGTACTCTTATATTTTATAGGTTCAACTGATCTTGATGAAATTAGGCAGAGATGTAGAAAATAATCTGAAAGAACAAATATACTCTAAGAATCGCGGGCGTCAGCTAGTGCTAAATATCATCCAGATCAATGCAAACGTTTTCGATATACATTCTAATAAACATCCATCCATTTATCCAATTTTTTACAAGTTAAATATAAAATTCTCGTGTCACAATTTTCGTTCACATACTCCTCCGAAACGGCTTGACCGATTCTCATGTAATTTTGTGAGCATATTGAGTAGCTCTGAGAATTGGCCAACATCTATTTTTAATCCCGCGCGTACGGAGTCGCGGGCGACAGCTAGTTGTAATATAAGTATTATGTAATATTCCAGTGATAGACGTGGAAGCGCACGCGGAGGCAGCAGCAGCAGCTGCGGCTGCTGAGGAGTCGCGGCGCATCGCTGAGCTGGAGCTGGAGAGGGAGAGAGAGCAGGCGGAGAGGGAACGAGTGGAGCGCGAGAGGGTGGAGAAGGAGCGCGCCGAGAGAGAGAAGGCGGACAAGGAGAAAGCGGAGAAGGAAAAGGCGAAGCAGGATAGAAGTAGACCGATATCTAGTACTCCGATATCTGGAACACCCTGGTTAGTATTGTTAGAAAGAAAATCCGACACTGTGCCGGTGTATCGCAACACTAGTGTGTACTAAAATGTCGACGTTTATTTCCCCTCACTAATCAATCTAACATTTGAGTTGGTTACGAAAGCGCCAAAGGATTCTAACTAAAAATGTCTAAAAGTATAGACTAACGACGTTTTTTTTTTAACACTACTTTTGTAGTGTGTGCCACTGCCGATGTATCAGCACAACACTAGACCTACTAAAATATCGATACGTCCCCTCACTACATTTAAATTGATTTTAGAAAGCGCACCATTCGCTTCATAATATTGTCTAAAAGTACTCAATTCGACACCTATACTAAATATTATGAAATGAAAATATATCATCTAAACAAGCTGTCGCCCGCGATTCCGTCCGCGTGGAATTAAAAAAAAACTTAATAAGTAGCCTATGTGTTCTTCCAGACTGTGTTCTATATGTATGACAAATTTCATCAAGATCCGTTTAACCGTTCTGGAGATACAATCAAACAAACATCCATCTAAACATTCGCATTTATAATATTAGTAAGATTAATCTAAAATGTATATAACGATAGAACATTGCCCCTCCTATTAAAGTTACTTCTGATATTTCCAGGTGCGTGGTATGGACTGGAGATGGGCGCGTGTTCTTCTACAATCCAACGGCAAACTCTTCAGTATGGGAGCGACCGCCGCAGCTGGTCGGCCGAGCAGACGTTGATAAAGCTGTCAGCCAACCACCGGTAGACCTTCAGGTAGACTTAGATCCTGTAAGGGAACAGACCGTGTTCTATACGTATGCCAAATTTCATCGAGATCCATTCAGCTGTGCTGGTGATACCTTCAAACAAACATTTAGAGATCTTCAGTGGCTCAGGGGTTAAAGCACTTGACTTGTAATCTGCAAATCCTGGATTCGAATCCGGACATGTACCAATGTATTCTTCCATTTATATATGTACATTAATCAGATTTTACGGTGAAGGAAAACATCGTGATGCTGCACATATCTGAGAAGTTCAAAGATATGTATGAAGTCACGCACTGGATCAGCATTCACTATAACCTAGTCCCTTAGGGTAGACTCTGAGTCTCTCAGTAAGGACGTATAGTAAGCTTATGATGTTTCAACAGCGGAAAGCAGCTGGGGCTACTGCAGCTGGAGCTGGTGCTGCTGCAGCTGGTAATGGGGAGCTGAAGCGTGCAGCATCCGACAGCGAAGACTCGGATCATGAACCTGCTAAGAAAACTAAGACGGATACAGGTAATTACATTGGCATAAGTAATTTTAATTTTTTCTTGTCACCTGTAATCGCTGAAATGGCGAAGTGACCGTTGCCCATAGACATACGCAATTGTAGATGTGTTGCCTAACTTTAATCTACGGAGGAAAGGATGCACAGAAAGAAAATATTTTCCCTTTCCATGCGACCTCTCATCCGGAAAGTCCAGTTCCACTTCCCATCCTTTCCTTATAAGAAAAAAGGTGGGAAGGGAAAGAAGACTAAATTAGTCCTCCGGGACGCACACTCATCAGCGTGTAGTTGGTATAGCTTCCACTTGAGGCGTGTCTTCTGTGTGCTCGTGGTATATCACCGGACGAGTCGACACAATTCGTACCTCAGTTAGATAGAGATAGACAAATGAATATAAACATTTCAGGCAAGAAGTGTGCGGGTGTGATAGACGCGGGCAAGCAGGCGGCGGTGGAGGCGGAGATCCGCGCGGCTCGCGAGCGCGCCGTGGTGCCCTTCGAGCAGCGCGTCTGCCGCTTCCTGCAGATGCTGCACGAGAGCGAGGTCTCCGCGTTCAGCCCCTGGGAGAAGGAGCTGCACAAGATCGTCTTTGATAGCAGATATCTCCTACTCACTTCTAAGGAGAGGAAGCAGGTTAATATATACATATATTAATACTAGCTGTCGCCCGTGACTCTGGCCGCGCTACTTAATGTGCGGATGAAAATTCATAAAAATTGTGATATGAAAATTTTATATATCTTACTAATATTATAAATGCGAAAGTTTAGATGGATGTTTGTTTGAAGATATCTCCATAACGGCTACATGGATCTTGATGAAATTAGGCATAGATGTAGAACATAATCTGGGAGAAGACATAGACTATTTAGTTTTATGATTCCGTGCGGACAAAGTTGCAGGCGACAGCTAGTGTTTGCAATTTCAAAAATAATAATATTTGTAATGAGTAAAAATATTAAAAAGTGGAAGATAATATATTTTGTTGTAGGTGTTTGACAAATACGTTCGCGAGCGCGCGGAGGAGGAGCGCAAGGAGAAGAAGAACCGGCTTCAAGCAAAGAAGACAGCCTTCAGAGAACTCATGGATGAAGCCAAGCTGCATTCCAAGTTTGTACCAAACCATCTTCTATCTATGAGAACAAAAATAAACTTTAAAAACTGATTTATATACATAACTAGCCGTTTCCCCGTGAATTTTGTCCTTTTTCAAGATCTAGACTGTGTGCGTATCAAATTTAAAGCGGGTCAGACAGTTATTTTCGCATTTATATAACTAGTTGTAATCCGCGAATCCGTCTGCGTGGAATTAAAAATGAATGTTTGAAGGTATCTCCGGAACGACTCAACGGATCTCGCTGAAATGTGACATAGATGTAGAACATAGTCCGGAAGAACACAAAAGCTACTCTATAACTCCACGTGGAGTCGCGCGCGCTAGCTAGTATAATTATAAATGTATTTGTCTGTTTCTAGATCATCATTCACGGAGTTCTCCTCGAAGCACGGACGTGACGACCGCTTCAAGGGCATAGAGAAAGCTCGCGACAGAGAGAAGTTCTTCAACGAGTACATTCTAGAAGTACGCAAGAAGGAGAAAGAGGATAAGGAGAAGAAGAAGGAACAGGTGAGTTTAGAAGCTTGCGGATTACTGCTATAGCGAATATATTTATATTTACTATGTCATACAGTCGAGGCATTTAATTTCATACCCACACATTGTGAATGTATAGATTTAGTGGGAAACCGGTTATAACGATATTATAGAGACTGGAAGCATTTAGTTGTTATAACCGATGTTGTCTCTGGAATCTTCTTTTTTTTTAGTTGTTATTGTCGTAGTAAACGGTTTCTTGTATTTAAAGAACATATGGAAATTGTAATATATAGAAGATATAAAAATTTATTTCTAAAGTTTCATCAAAATCTAGTCTAGTGGTGTTAAAAAGCATAAGGGACGACAAATACTTTGTTTTTATTTATATAAATTTATTTCTATAAATTTATTTCTATAAGATTTACTATACTTACGATATTAAATAATTTTAAACTATTTAAATCTCAAATAATAAGTTACTAAATTAAAAAACGATTCAATTCTCATGACACCTCACGCATTCGCTAGTGTAAGCTACAGGAGGTTACATAATTATCATACATACAAACTCATACACACAAAGTTTTCTGCATATTGAGAAATTACAAAATAAAACGTAAAATTATAATTAAAATATTGCCTTTAATATGCTGTGCTATATAACATATAATAGACTAACTTTTGTACACGGGAAATTTAAAAAAACTTGGTAGGTTATTTTTTTTTATACCATAAGGTGGCAAACGAGCGAGCGGCCACCTGAAATCGATGATATAGCGAAGTGACCGTTGCCCACGATTCCACGTTCACGTCTTCCAGATGTTCTACATCTATGTCAAATTTTAAAGATCCATGTCGTTCTGGAGATATATTCTAACATACATCTAAACATTATCGTAATTTTTAATAGTACTCAATCATACATTTTTCTTAAGAAGAGTTGGTGTAGTGAATGATAAAATATAAACACCCTTTATGTATACAGATTTAAAAAATACAGACAATATTGCTTATATTTTAAAAACTAATTGCTGTGCTTATATCATTATTTAAATTAAAAAAAAAATCTTATTTCTATTCAATGCTTCTATACGATATAGACTTACGTCTATAGCCTGACCGGAAATATAGAAAACCTATATTACGAATATATATACAACTAATTTCTTTACTGTTAAAAAATTATAAAGGTATGTTAGGTTTTCTATTTTCTTGGTCAAGTTATATGTGTTTTTAGCAAATTTAATAAAGTCTATGTCAAAGATTTTATACGTTATTTGGCAAAAATCAACTTTTTTATACATTTTTGATAAGTAATTATTGGTTTAGTAACATTTTTTTGCCAGATTTCAAATTAATATATAAAAAAAAATTAAAGAAAAGAAAAACTGATATTAATTTTCAGGCGATTGAGTTTTATGATCGTGTAATAGGTTAAATATTATATACATATTATGTACTTATGTAGGGAATGTTTATATACATGTTTGTCGATGTGAACACGATCATGAGAACTGTCTCGCCACAAGCTGTGACGAGTGTCCCAATTTAGAGGCGGTAACGCTCCGAGTGGGAGCTTATTTGTGCTCCTGATGGCGGAGGAGGGCGCCGGGAGCACGCCACCGGACCTACGGGACGGGGTGGACACGATAGGTACACACACACGCACGCACACACACACACACACAATGCATACATACATACATAACAAAAATTAGACTAAAAAACTCCCAATTTGAAAGTAGTTTAAACATTTTTCAATTTTTTATTTTTGCATTAATTTTAAATTATACACTATTCAGTATTGTTTAGGACTATCTTTAACTAATTTTTCATTTTAGTTAGATTTTGTACGGATAAAAAAAAACTGGTTAAAAATGTAAACTCACCCGGAGATAGCTTTAGTGAAAGTAATTTTCAAATAGCCTATTTATTGCAAGCTAGCTGTAGCCCATGACTCCGCGTGTAATGAAAAAAGAAATTAGTTCCAGGCAATTATTCTAATTTTTCTCGCTATAAAAACCATGTTTGAACTTCAACGAACATTTGGAAAAAAAGGAATTGACCAAATTGGTACAGGCGTTGTTGAGTTATACGCTTACCGACATGGTTTAGGATTCATTTTTAATGTTATAGATCCTTTGCCTTTATAATATAAGACATTATTTTATGTTTCTGCACAATATTAAAATATGAATTTATTAACAATTCGACACATTACAAGAACATCATTCAGTTTTATATACTTAAATTTTCTAATGAAGTTTTTGTTATATTGAAATAACTATTTTTTTAATTTTTTTAATAATATATATAGTCTATGTCACTCACAGATAATGTAGTGTTTAAATAGTCAAAGAGTTTTTTAAATCGATTCAGTAGTTTTTGAGTTTATTCGTTACATACAAAAATTTTTTGTAGTTAGTTTGAGAGTAGACTTATAACTCATTTTGTAAATTTAATTCGTAGGGTCTAATCTTACCTGCGACTCACCCCGTCCCGCCAGAAATAAAATTAAGGTTAGATTTAGTTTTTAAGCCGATTTAAGTAAAAAAAAAAATCGTAAAAAATGTATGTTAATTACTACATACTTTTGGTATTATATAAATTTTAACCTCCTTGAAATAATATGCATGCCATCGTTTATATTAAAGATGGTAGAATCGAAAGGTGGTGGGAAAATAGCATTTGGCTCGAAGAAAAAAACTAATCATTTTTTTTTCAGGTTTTTTTTGTTTTGAAAATTTTTTTTTAAAGAGATTTTTTTCAAAATAAAAGTATAATTGTATGTAAGTAATGAAATCTTTGAAATGCAATGTTTGTAAAATTGTAAAAAAATCTCTTTGGAAATATTATGTACAAAATATAAAATCGATCGATTAATTTTTGATTGTCAGATTGATTACGTTTTTTTCTTAGATTTTTGAAAAAAATTTAATTGTAACTTTTGCAAGGCATTATTTTTTGTAATTCGTCCTTCTGACATGAATGTGACAGTTTTTCTGTCAAATCTTGTTAATATTTTTTTTTTGCAAAAAAAAAACGGCGAATGCTAAAGTAAATATATTTACGGGTAACACAGACTTAAAGTATTCATGTATTTTGACCCAAATGGAAAAGATAAAAATTAAAAAAAAACCTTTTTTTAAGCCTATTTCATAAATAGACAATTGGCTAGACATTATGTAATATAAGTTTGAATTCGAACCCAGAAAAAAAACGAGTAAAAAATTTATAAGGGTGACTATACATGAAGGCTATTTAATTTAAAAAAAATATTTAAGAGTTAATTTTTTTTTTTTTTTAAGTTTAAGGAGACTGTTCACCTGATGTTTTGTTGATATCGATATGATACAAGTTTTTTTTTAAAGTACATTTTTCGATATTTAATAAAAGTGAAAAATAAGTAAAAAAAAATTTACTTTTTGATATATTGATTTAAATGTTTGTTTTACCTGTAAATAAGTGGAATCGCCGATTAGAGTCGTAGTTCATAAGATGAAGTGAAAGTAAAGGTAGATAAAGAAATTAATTATGTTTAAACTTCGCTTTAGAGAATGCATTCTCTAGTAAATGTTTGAAAATCGTCTCATTGTTTTTGTCAAGAATACAGTTTTCGGTACTTTGATTTTTCACTGATTGACTGAATACATACATGTTTAAATTATTTTATTAACAAGAAAAACGTGAAAAATTTTCAGCCATTTTAAATATTTCGTTATTTATTCTCAGAATTATATTAATTATATTTTCTTCCTGTATTTAAATTATTAAATTACAAAGGGACACAATTATTTAACGGTAGATAGTGACCGCGACTCCGTTCGCGTGAACTTAAAAAAAACTTAAGAAGCAGTCTATGTGTTCTTCTAGACTATCTTCTACATCTATGTCAAATTTCAGCGAGATTCATACAGCAGTTTTGGAGATACCTTCTAACAAACATCCATCCATTCATATTAGTAGGATTTTTTACTTTTTTTTTCTTAATTGTACTTGAACAAAAATTCAGACATATCCACTAGTGTGGCATCACCTTTACTTTCGCTGAAACTAATCGATATTTCTTTCAGGGACTAATGCTAATTTTTGATTTCCACAGCTTTAATGACTTTTTTTAATGTTTTCAGCTAATAAATATATATAATTTTTTAATGCCACAGCGTATTTTATAGAGAACACTATTGGGTTAGATTGTGATTTTGGAAATAAAGAGCTCTGCGAATTACGATAAAAAAAAAACTTAAAAATAAATTGATTTACGCATAATTGTAGCATCGACTAGATTCAGGCTTCGAGGGTCTTTATAAATGGGACCCGAATTAGTAAGCAATCGCCAACTCTAAGGGCCCTCGAAGGACTCTAAACTAGTCGAAATTAATACCAGAATATGTGAATAAAGCCTTATAAAAGAAAGTTTGATATGTTCCAAACACAATCTATCCCTATAGATTACAAAATTCCGCGCCAATCACGATCTCCCACTGACTCTTGTTTCTCCTTCTAGGTGAAAAATGACTTCTTAGCTCTGCTGAAAGAGAAGAATGTAGGCAGACACACGCGCTGGGCGGAGATAAAGAAGAAGATTGACAGCGACCCAAGGTACAAGGCGGTGGAGAGCAGCACGATAAGAGAAGACTACTTCAGAGAGTACTGCAAGCTGGCGAAGGATGACAGGAAGAAGGATAAAGATGGAAAGGAGAAAGGTAAGTCGAATGTAGAATTTAGTTTCTTTTTTTTTAGGTCTTTTTTCAAACTAAAGGAAGCATTTTGTCACGATTAAAATATCAGTTAAAATACATATTTTAAAGTAAAATAATTTTTTAGGAAAATGTCTTATTTTGTCTAATTATTGTAAAAAAAAACTAGTAATTAATTAAATTAGCCTGTAATTTTTTTGTTATTTAAAAGGAGTGTGTTTTTTTATTTACAATAGGTTTCTGACAGCAAAATCTCCGTTTAAAATATGTTATATCTATTTTGTCAAAGATGATAGGGTGATGATTTATACAGAGATTTTGGTTTCGGAAACCCACGGTAACTGATGTTCAATCTTTAGAGCGTGACCGGTCAGCGAGCAAGAAGGAGAAGAAGGACAAGGATAGAGATAAGGAGAAAGACAAGGATAAGGATAAGGACAGTAAAAAAGATAAGAAGAAAGAAAAAGGAGAGGTAAGTCTTAATATGATGTGTTAATAGGGCACTTTATATACTTGTGATATAAGTACAGGAAATTAATTGGAAAATATATTGTCTGATACTAAATTTTGTTTGAAAAATGCTGGGGGGTGCAAAAAATATAAAAAAAAAAAATTTTACATGTATTTTGTCAAAATTTAATTTAATAATTATATTAAGGAGTTATTTCGTCAGTTATGGGTACGATTTTTTTTTTAAAATAAAGAGTATGTTTTTCCAAAATTAAAAACTGCAGACAAAATTTGTTTAAGGTTTATTCACGATCACAGTATATGAAAGGCCCAGCGAAATATGCATTTTTCTTCTGCTAACCAGCTGTTTCATTTTGGCATAAAAAAAACTTAAACTTTAGTTTATAAGTATGTTTTTCAGGATTTAATTTTTTCTTTTTTTTATATTTCGTCATAATCGATGTTGACTGTCATATTCTGCGGGGGTCGTTGCTGCCCCACGCGTTTTTTTACTTGCAACAAAAAAAAATCGAAAAAAAAAAAACATTTTTTGCAAAAAAAAAATCACACGTTATATAACATCGTTTGGAAATTGAAAAAAAAACAACCATATAGTGTGTGTTACAGTGATTTTGTATGTGGCAACGGACGGACGGAGTTACACGGTGAGGATATTATACGAGATATAATGAGATTATAGAGCGAACCTACATCGGACCCGCAGACTATGACAGGCCTTAGGGCGCTTGCAAACGGGTGGCTTACAAAGTCGCGTTTACAACATTGTTACTATTGTATAAAATTTAAAAATGGAACGAAAAAATAACGGTTGCGTTTTTTAATAGCCCAGTGTGCATGCCCCCTAATGGCTTAAATCTATTACGTTGTATAATTTGACCTCTTATTTTATTTAAATTATGTTTTTATAAAGCTGGCGTTCTTTTTTTTTTAAGATTTAATTTGAAAACGAAAAACTTTAGTTATTTACCACGATATTGTCCGATGCAGGTTCGCTTAATAAACTCAATATATAAATATATCTGAACTCCGTTTGTCCGTTCACAGAAACAATCGGATCAGTCAACGGAGGAGGAGAAAAAACAACCGACTCCACCTCCAGATCAGTGGGCTGAGATCCTCGGGATACCAGGAGAGGATGGCTCCAAAGATCCCAAAGCGAAAAAGGATAAAAGCGATGAATCATCTGAAAAATCCAGCGAATCCACGACACCGGAAAAGGAACAAATCCTATCACCAAAACAGCTCAGATCATCAAAAAAGGAGGTGCAAGAAAAGAAATCGCCCATAAAATCACCACCTAAAAAGAGAAAAGAGTTCATATCTCCCGAACCCGAGGAGACTGTGAAGAAGACGAAGAAGGCGGAGAAGACTACGAAAACGGAGAAGAAGAAACGGAAGAAGACGGAAAAGGATTAGTGTTTGCTTTACGTGTTTTTCAAACACTGATCTGTGAGGGGGCGCGCGCGCGCTCTGGACAATTAGGGAACACGATGTTACGTTAATTTTATAGAAATGCGGGTAGATCGATATTTGCAGCAAAATAGACATACGTTAAAGTTTTCGTCTTAAAAGAAATCCCATAATGTAACTTTCGACGTTCCGATTGTGATTTCATTATACATGGTGTTCCAAAAAATGTTTTTTGTACATAAGTGTTATAAAATAGTTATAAAAGAAAAGTTTAAACTACCCGCATAATCAAGTCAATATGAGACAGTTTTTTTGTATGATTTGTGACTTTTTTTTTATTAAATTTTGCTGATCGAGTGATAAATTTTGACTAATAAAATATTTATCAGATTATTTGTATGTAAATAAATTTTAAATATGGAGCACTGATCGCTAACCTTCGCTAGTCGGAGAGGCACCTCAAGAAGAAGAAGGAGAAGAAATTTTAAAAATCTTTTATTTCTGACCCATCTATTTTTATGATTTAAAAACTACACTAATCATGTATACATTATTGTAGAAAAACCAAATGTATTTTACGCAATACTAAAATGTAACACAATAAAATAATATTTGTATAGATAAATCTTTATCCATAATAAGCTATCCCTTCCCTATCCCCCCTTTACTAGGCGAAGTCCTAGATATACGCAAAAGTTACTCAAATAAAAAAAATAGAAATTGGCTTATACAAGGTGTTCCAAATTTTAATGTTTATATAATTTTCGGACATCCTGTATCTTGTCAAATTTTATCACTCGTCTGACCAAAATTGACTCACCGTGGGCTTTCACTGACTGCATAAAAACATTGTTCAGTGAAAACGCACGTTTATAATGATTGTAAATATATGAAAGAAATTGTAACATAATCTTAAGAGTTTATTAATATGAAAAAAAGAATGTATTGTTTTTTTTTAATGGATTGTTGAAATTGGATACTGGGTTGGATTGGATTACCGTTTGGATTGAAAGGATACATATATTTTTTTCTATTTGTAAATAGACGGCATTTGGGTTACTAGAATTTGACAACAGTGACACTCATTGCATATAGACCAACATTTTCTGACCCGGTGATGACAGGTTTTAACTTTGTGTCAAATTACTGTAGCACAAACGCATAAGTGACTGTCATAAAAATTGTCACAAGATTCTTGTAGAGCGTTTTATATGTCGACAAGTTTTATATATATGTGATTAACAGCGCCTCTCTTTTTTTATAGTATGAGGTGTAAATTCGCCAAAATGGCGAAGTGGCTACCCATATACAGCCGCATTTACAGATGTGTTACCTACCTTTGATCAATAGAAAAGGGGACGCACTGAAAGAGGATATTTCCTCTACCTATGCGTCCCCTCCCCCGTCAAATCCAGTTCCCCTTTCCTCTTATCACCTAAGATAAGGAAAGGGATGTTAATATATGATACAAGTGTCTGCGCAGTGGAATCCTACTGTTATAAGCTACTTGAAGTCATGGGTGCTTTTTAGTTCTAGCATAATTAAAATAACGTAAGATATTAAGGAAAATATTTAAGAATAATAGAACATCCTGTATCAATGTTTGCCCTTGTAAATACTTCGCTCAAATTTCATCAAAACCGTGAGTTTACTCTGCCGGAATATTACTAAAGTTAAGGATTCTATGACCTTAATAAAATACCCGAATTTTTATCAAAGTCGGGCTTTTTTATGTAAATACTAGCTGTCGCCCGCGACTACGTTCGCGCGGCATTAAAAATATATGTTGGCAGATTCTCAGAGCAACTCAATATGCTCACAAAATTACATGAGAATCGGTCAAACCGTTTCGGAGGAGTATGGGAACGAAAATTGTGACACGAGAATTTTATATATAAGAAGACGATTATTTTTGTGGAAATACAGCGTGCTCTCGCATGCCCCACAATAAAGTCTTACTTATACCTATTTTCTCGAGAATAAAGTGTTTTTATACATGTTTCCTGCAGTGTAAATTCATATGCAATCATTTTGACTCTCAATTCCATAGACAACAATATCTTATATTGAAATAGTAATTATATTGTAATATTAAGTTGCAAGTTATGTTTTATAGTCGATGATATACAGGGTGTTAAGATTTTATTTTTTTAATAATTCGACTAATGAATCTCCTTTATAAAGGTTGTTCAAAAAAATCCTCTTTTGAAAATAACATAAGCACATATCTTAGACAGTTTATAAACTGTCTGGACACGAATTCATCGCTATTTTGATAACACTATCCCAATGATACTTAGGGACAGCACTAGTCAGTCGTCACAAAGAAATTTACTTATATACCTACCCTAATTAGAGGAAAAAATTGCCCTTCTATAAGTCGGGCAATAATAATTTTAATTATATAATATAAAAACATTTTAACCCTTAATTCGACGAAATTTTTTGTAGCAAAAAGTTTTTATTTAGTAGTCATACTTGCGTAATTTTCCCTAAACTAGTTCAGTAGATTTTTTTTAATTAGTTGTTCGTCACACTGGACACTGTCGAATTAAGGGTTAATCTTGTTACCTCTATCTATCCGCCTATTTTTTTTTTATATCAAAAGGTGGCAAACGAGCGAGCGGTCATCTGAAATCGTTGAAATAGCGAAGTGACCGATGCCCATAGACATACGCAATTGCATATGCGATGCCTACCTTTAATCAACGGAGGGGAGGATGCATAGAAAGAAAATATCTTCCCTTTCCATGCATCCTCTCATCCGGAAAGTTCACTTCTACTTCCCATGCTTTCCTTATAAAGAAAAGGATGGGAAGGGAAAGAGGACTAAATTAGGCCTCCGGGACGCACACTCATCAGACTGTAGTTGGAATAGCTTCCACTTGAGGCATGTCTTCTGTGTGCTCCTGGTATATCACCGGACGAGCCGGAACGATCCGTGCGAACATGTTAAAGCTCGCTCTACCACTGTTAAATTCGTAGTAAATTTTTCGTTTTAAAATAAATCTTAACATCCTGTATCATTAGGTATAAGTTATTTAGCTTATTGACTTGAGTACATTGTATTGTGTATTTCATTTTTTTATATATATTTAAATGTAAATAAAAATGTATGTACTAGCCCTATATAGGGATACTTGTGAATAAATGTTCCTTTGAAATGTTCGTTTTATTTTGTTTATTTTATTTCCTTTTGGAATCTGATTCGTAATTTCTATGATTATAAGATTTTATACAAGATTTTCCGAGTTGTTTTAGCTTTGTTATAATTTTTTTTAATACAAATTCAAGCCCATCTATCCAATTAGTTACATGATAGAATTAACAAACACAATGTTTTTTTCACATTACTCCAGTACAGCGATTCAATCCAGCGCTGGATTGCACCTGTGAATATTTACCTTCCTCTATAAAGGAATAGAATAGCAAAAATAACCAAAGCAATAATCTGAGGGCTTTGAAAGTAAAATTGCATTTTCCAAGACAATTTCGCCATTTGACATCGTTTGACAATGCTCTACTGTGCAGGCTAGGGCGTGATGGAACAGCCCAGGGCGATGTATGGGCGTCAAAAATCTGTACGTTTACGTAAGGCTTGATTTATTATATATCAAAGTCAAAGTGCATCAAAGCTTCAATCCAAAATATAAGTTCAAGAGTCAACAACGTAACGCGCACAGAATACCAACGAACCAATTATCGTTCGTGTCATTTTATCATTGAAGCGTCGGTGGCTCAGGAGTCAAGCACTTGACTTGCAATCTGCAGGTCCTGGGTCCGAATCCCGCCATGTGCCAATGTGTTTTTCCATTTCCGATTTACATATGTACATTTATCCGACGTTATGATGAAGGAAAACATCGTGATGCTGCACATATCTGAGAAGAAATTCAAAGATATGTGTGAAGTCACTGCACTTGGCCAGCGTGGTTGACTATGGCCTAATCAGCCCTAACTTAGGGGTTAACT
>NW_013531873.1:252305-273824 GCF_000836235.2 Papilio xuthus | reverse complement strand
ATGTGTTTTTCCATTTCCGATTTACATATGTACATTTATCCGACGTTATGATGAAGGAAAACATCGTGATGCTGCACATATCTGAGTAGAAATTGAAAGATATGTGTGAATTCACGCACTTGGCCAGTGTGGTTGACTATGGCCTAGTCACCCATAACTTAGGGTAGGCTCCGAACCCCTTAGTGGGGACGTATAGTGAGCTGATGATTTGTGCGTCATTTTAAAATCTCTTAAGTGATTTGCGCGTTACGATGTAGACTTTAAGGTTGAATTTTGTTATGTTATATTTTGAATTGACGCTCCGTCTCTGTCCTTGTATGAACCGAAAATTACCTCCCAAAGACTTGGTACAAAAAGGAAATCTTGTCGGATAAAATATAAATATTATATAATTAAACAATAAAAAGGTTTTAAGTGTGTGACATTGACAACTGTCAGTTTCATCATCATCAGCTCACTATACGTCCCCACCGAGGGGCTCGGACCCTACCCTAAGTTAAGGATGACTGTCAGTTTACTTACAAATATCTGTAAAATATATAAAAAAAAGTCTGTTTCGTTCTTTTGTCTGTAGCTGTGATGGCTCTTGTTTTTCCGTTCTCTTTAAACATTTTTTTTTGTATATAAAACATCACACTTTGTATGTATGACGCTGTGTAATCATTTAGGAGGAAGGCGACACGTCCCGCACGGAGGCGGAGGAAACAGCCGGTGATGGGGAGGTGGAGGGTGAGGTGGAGGCGGAGGGCGAGACGGAGGTGGAGGAGAGCAGCGAGGCGGCGGCGGCGCGCGAGCGGGACAGACAGATGCGCGCGCAGGCTTCTATCAAGGAGCGGGAGAAGGAGGTGCAGCGCGCCCTCGCCACCAGCCTGCGAGATAGAGATAAAGAGCGGGAATATCACAAGCGAGATGAGGCTGTACAAGTGAGTTTGTAATTTAACTAGGTAAATTGTAAAACGTCGATAATATTGTATATTGTAGGGTAGATGTATAATTTGCTATGTTTTGTATAAAACTTAGTTTCGTTTTTTGTATTACGAGTCAATATAGCGTACCTTAAGTTAATCCAAAATAAGGCTGATTTTCTTCAATTTTTCACGTAATAAATAAATGATAAATAATTAATCGTAGGTTTCTGACACCAAAATACCCGTTTAAGTGACTTCGTTTGCTGTAATTTTTTGTACAGCCCCATTTTCGGTTATGTTGGAGATCAAAATCTCTATAAAATATCGTCATACCTGTAAATTATCTTTGATAAAACAGATATAATAAGTTTTAAGCGAAGATTTTAGTCTCAGAAACCTACAGTTAGGCACCACCTTTACGAATTGTCGAAATGTTCTAGAATGTATAATAAAAGAGAAAGTTAGGTATAGTAAAATAGATCTTATTCCCTTAGTATTAAGTGTGTTATTCACTTGCAGCACTTCAACGCACTATTAGCGGATTTGGTGCGGAACCCGGACCTGACATGGCGGGAAGCAAAGAAACAGCTTAAAAAAGATCATCGCTACAAACTAGCTGAGTTACTCTCCAAAGAGGATAAGGTAATTTACACTACGATCTTTATAATAACATGTTCGCAGGAATTGTCCCGACTCGTCCGGTGATATACCACGAGCATACAGAAGACACGCCTCAAGTGGAAGTAATACCAACTACACGATGATGAGTGTGCGTCCCGGAGGACTAATTTAGTCCTCTTCCCCTTCCCACCTCTTTATTATAAGGAAAGGATGGAAAGTGGAAGTGAACTGTCCGGATGAGAGGATTCATGGAAAGGAAAAATGTTTTCTTTCTGTGCATCCTCTCCTCCGTCGATTAAAGTTAGGCAACGCTTATGCAATTGCGTATGTCAATGGGCAACGGTCACTTCGCTATTTCAGTGATTTCAGTTGGCCGCTCGCTCGTTTGCCACCTTATGTTATAAAAAAAATCTAATACTGGGAGGGGTAACAATGCTTGCTAATGTTGACTGCCTCCACCCCACCGGCGATTTTTTTTTATAAATGAATGTGATATTCCTCACAGGAGCGACTATTCTCCCAGCACATAAGCGTGCTATCCAGCAAGAGGCGGGACAAGCTGCGCGCGCTGCTGACTGAGCTCGGGGTGACGAGCACCGCGCGCTGGCGGGAGGTGAAAGACCAGCTCCAGCAGCAGCCCACAGCACCGGTCTATGCCAGCGCTTCACAGGTACATACATACATACAAACTACACTTTTAACTGATAGAGAAGAGATTGTGTTTTGCGGTGCGAAATGTGGGTTTCTAAGACCCCGTTTGAAATATATTAAGATGAAATAAGGTTGATATATGCTTTAATGGGGAGAAATATTGAAAACTTTAAGTAGATGGCGCTTGTGTCAAGTGAGCTGTCATCAGTCAGTTTTTAAACATCATTCGGGCGATTTAAAAGCAATTTAACTCTTTTTTGTCATAAATAATTTATAAACTACCTATCACCCGCGACTCTGACCGTGCGAAATTAAAGAAAAACTTAATAAGTAGACTATATGTTATTCCAGACTATGTTCTACATATATGACTTCCATCAAGATCCATGATTCTGGTGATACCTTCTAACATCCATCCATCTAAACTTTCACATTTATAATATTAATAAGATTTTTTATAAACCAGTTAATCATGACCTCTGTTTCAATTTATATTAGATGGAGCGCGAGTTCCGTGAATACCAGCGCGACAAGCAGAGCAGCGCGAAGGCTGCACTACGACAGTTGTTGCTGGAGTGTCGCGCTATCACACACCGCAGCTTTGTCGCTGTCAAGGAGAGTCCCGCAGCGCTTAATGCCATCACTGACACCCTGCAGCATGACACCAGGTAACATGTGGTCAAGTGACAAATTGCAGCGTAACACGATATGGTTACAGCTAAGTGTTGCTCGTGGCATTTAAAAGGTTAAGACATTTTTTTTACTCCGTATAATGGATTAAAGAATTTTTTTTCATGTACAAGGTATGTTTAGTAACTACACAATTAAATTATACCTATAAAATTATTTTTAAATATTATTGACCCACTACAGTGGTAGAGCGAGCTTTAACATGTTCGCAGGAATTGTCCCGACTCGTCCGCTGATATACCACAACCATACACAAGACACGCCTCAAGTGGAAGCTATTCCAACTACACGCTGATGAGTGTGCGTCCCGGAGGCCTTATTCAGTCCTCTTTCCCTTCCCACCTCTTTTCTTATAAGGAAAGGATGGGAAGTGGAAGTGGACTTTCCGGATGAGAGGATGCATGGGAAGGGATTTTTTTTTCTTTCTGTGCATCCTCTCCTCCGTCGATTTAAGGTAGGCAACGCATATGCAATTACGTATGTCTATGGGTCAACGGTCACTTCGCTATTTCAGCGATTTCGGGTGGCCGATTGCTCGTTTGCCACCTTTTGATATAAAAAAAAAACTAAAATTATTTTCCCTTCCCATATTAGAAAATGGAAAGGAAAGAAGACTTTTTAATCTAGAATTCTTTGTTAAAAGATATACAGCACTGGAGCACGCGCCGGGCGAGCGGCTACAAACTATAATGGCGCACCTAGAAGAGCTGCATAAGAAGGGACCTCCACCACCGCCCACTGCCAGCGAGCCAACGCGGCGACCTAAATAGATAATAAATAAAATACAACAATTTCAACATTTATTTTATACTCTACCTATAAATATAACCTCAATATGTTTTTACAAATATGTCGGCTTAGTAAATCGTACCAGTCAAGCATTACATAGGAATGGTCTGTCCTCGGCGGTATTTCCAAACCGCTACGACTTAGGGTCCTTCAAGACGCGAGCTTATCATCTCAAAGGCCGACAACGCATCTGCGGTTCCTCTGGTATTGCTGATGTCCATGGGCGTCGTTGAACACCTTGATGTTCCCGCTGCTCGTTTGCCCCCTTTCTGTTCTAAAAAAAAACAAAAAGTTGTAAATTACTTTAACCCTTTAACGAGTAGAAGCAATCTTGTGTCTCGGAAAAATAAAAACTCGTTTTTTTTGTTTATTATAGATACTTTAATAACTTTTATTAAAGAAAAAAACAATCATATTTGGTGGAATAAAAACAACATGGTGGCAATATCCTTGCCGACACCAGTATGAGCTCTGTTAAATTCTGTTCATGGATTTTCCTCTTGCAGTTATTGAAATAACTTAAAGCGTGTTTTAAGGTCATCATAAAAATGTTGGCACACATAAACACACCACTAGTAAAAGGGTTAAGTCGCCCATAAGATTGAAAAGGACAATGTCCTTATCTAACAAGATAAATTATAACCTAACGTGTTTAAGTCGCTTCAATGTCATTTCATGACCAAATTCATTCGGTATTTTTAATGCCACGTCATTATTATATTTGTTTCTTTGATTTAAAGATAACAATGAAAAAAAGGCAATCGGTATTTATAAAGCGAACGAATAATTTTAGAATCGTGTTGATTTTAATCGGTTTCTAAAATATTCTGATTAATCCATGATAAGTCTGAAAAATAGTGTATCAAATCTTACGTTACTTCAATTCAAGTTCCTGTCAGCAGATTTTTATTAATTTACAAATATTTCTTTCACCATTCTAACTAAGGTTTACTAGGATATAGTATACAATAGTCTAATGGCGGGGTTCAAATCAAATAAAAATTACTATAATAAACATAAAATATATTCTATCGGTAACAAAAAATAACTAAACGGACAACTTGCTGAGTACACATTAAGTTTAAGATAAATTAAAAGTAATAATCTTCTGATGACAGTTTGAAGCGAAGCGCGGGAAACTCCCAGACGCGTAGCGTGTTATCCATGTTGCCAGCTACGATCCTATAACACCTGATAAAAAAATAAAATAAATGTCAATAGAACGGAAGCTCATTTGATGAACAATGTCAATAGGACGGATAAACATTTGATTACAAATGTCACTAACATCAATAAGCTGTGCCTTTTTATTTTTGGATAGAAGTAAAGGTATTATTTCTAAAAGAAATTTTCACTCACCCGCTCTGAGATACAGCAACACAAGTAACCTCCGCTTGCCCTAAGAAGCCGTCTACTATGATTTGCTTCCCACTGAATACATTGTAGACCCTAAGTGCCTCCTTCTCATCAGCTGTCAGCCCCACTACCGCGCATGGGCTGGTGCCCAGCAGCGCCATGCAGCTGATAGCCACGTCCAGGCAAAAGATCTGATGATTTAATATAGAAAAATCACCTTTAAACGTAATGAAAGACCGTATTTTTATAACAGAACAGAAGACAATTTTGAAATCTCTTGTTATCAGTAAAAGTTATTGAACAAAATTAATTTCTCACCTTTAATGGACAAGGTTGGTTAACAGAATAGACCCTCAACTCCGAGTCCATAGACATTGAGACGAAGACCGGCTTGTGGCAGCTGAACTCGATTCCCAGCACACAGGTCCCGTGCCCCTCCAACTCCTCGTGCACCGGGTCTACGTCCCCGTCTCCACAGCCCTTGATCTTACATAAATACAGCTGTCCAGACTTACATCCAACGACAAATATATCATCGGGCAATTTCTCATCGAAACGCCGAAGACAGTATCTCCTGTTAAAGTCAAAACAGGTGATATCCGGCGCTGGTTTCCTTCCTGCATTCAAAGTATAGCAGACGACATTCTCAAATATCTTCAAGTTGGCATTTACTTGCCATACGTTGATGGCACCATCGCAACCAGAAGATATGAGCACCTGATCGGCCGCTCCTCGACGTTTGCCTTTTCCATTTATTTGCATCGTTAGGAAAGTATTCGCAAGACTAGCATCAGCCCAGTGTAGCGCCGACACGCGACGTGACCCGTGGCAACCGGACGGTGAAGATAAGCGGTCGTTAAAAGAGTTCAGACTCATATTTACTAAGTTGTTTAGCACAACTTCTCCAGAAGCTGTGCCGTACGCCAGTAGTGCTGACACAGCGGGGTGATATTTCACCACAGTCACGCAATTTTTCTCCATTATATCAAGAGCATGGGTCAATTTACTTCCTTCAAAGTGCTTCATGGTATAGACTTTGATCTGACCTTGTTGTTCGCACCAGGTCTCGTGCTGCTTTTTACCTATGGAGATAGCTAATGTATTCCCGGTGCTGCTCCAAGTTACCCCCAGGATAGAAGAGTGGTGATCACCAGCGCCTAATCCTTGTCCATCTACGTTTATCTCCTGAAGGATCTTGGCAGTAACAGCTTCTTCCTCGTCAGAGTCTGACGAGTTGTACGGCATATCTTTTTCATTCTGGTCTAGTTGTTCCATCATGCTGGGTACTACCTTTCTTAGGAACGCATTTAGACCTGGTGGTGGATACTCCTTGAGTACATCGTCCTCTGCGTTCAAGTCTTCGGGTTCGGCGGAACAGCCAACGTCTTTCGAAGTAACCGTTTGGCAACCAACACCGTACTCCTTAAAATCATTGGTCTGAGTTGAAATTTCAGTTCCCGCCTTTTTCTCGGAAGTAACACTATCAAAACCGACAGCTTCAGTGTCGTATCCACTTAAAGACGACATTTTTATGGAGAAACTTAATACTTAGTTGTATTTTTATATTATTTGAAAAACTTCAAAGATGTTTTGTTTATTTTTTGTTTGTTTTCTGTTGTTATGACAGCAAATATTATCGTAAACAGCTTGTATATGAAACCTTTTTGTCTATTTACAAGATTTAATTTTACAGATTTAATTCGAAAGTCTATTTTTTAACTTCATATTTCTTTTTAAAGAATTTTCATAACAGTTCTTCTAATTTTTAATTAATCATTATATAGATAAATATAAAATACTTACTGTGGTCTAATTTTCCTTTTCAACAAAAGATGACGCTTTTATTGTTTTACATACCACAATGGTGTTTTATATACTCTTTGGTAAAAACAATTCAGTTATTCTCATTGAATATATTCTAACAAAAGCGAAATAAGATCACTTAAAACTCTATCAATTTTCGTTGCATTAAGAGCATAATGGCATTTTATCACCAAGTTTTAAATAATCTTAGCAAACCGTTGCAAAGCATCGCTGTTTTTAAATGGTAACATTTTCCTAATCTGACAACTTCAAATATTAAAAATTGACAATTTTATCTTTGACATAAATATTCACATGTGTTGAATTATACTGTTTTATAATTATAATATTTCTTTAAATGTGAAAAGCTATAAAATGTTGAAAGACAAGCAATTTGATATATTCATCGCAAGCCATATCGGATCATTCAAACGTAAGTATAATATATAATTACATTCAACCTAAGAGAATATGAGTTTCTATATTTTGCCGGCTTTCATGAATTAAGATTTTTAAATACACGTAATCGTTTGCAATAACAATAAGTAACAAAAACATTAAAGTCAAAATAGCGCTCTTTTCTTTCTCTCGCTTTGAAGGAACAATGAGTAACGTGCGTAAACGGAATAATTAAACCTTATCCTTGATTTCAGATGTCAAATACTACACCGAGTCATCAAAGAATAGTAAGAAATGTTTAGAAAATCTAGTTAGTATTAAATCATTGGAGAAAAAAGATGGCATCACAGCAATGTCATGGAGTAACGAACATCAAACAGAAATCATATTAGCAAAGAAAAATGGTGTAATTCAATATTATGACACAGAACAAGGCAAATTTACTAAATCATACAGGATGGATGTTGATACCCAAAGTATTGTTGGTGTTGGTCAACATGAAAATACACTCCTTGCTGGTGTTAGCAGCGGTTTTGTGAAGATTTGTGCAAAAACAAATGAATCTGTTATCTCAGTCGGAGGGAAAATTGACAAAATGAGAATATTTCAAGATGATACAACATTGTTTGCTACAGGTAAAAGTTTTTGTCTTAATTATGTATTAAAGTGTCGCATGTCGCACTAATGTACATATGTAAATCAGAAATCGAGAAACACATTGGTACATGGCGGGATTCGAACCCAGTATTTGCAGATTGCAAGTCAAGTGCTTGACCCCTGAGACACCACTGCTCACATTTAACTTTATTGAATAAGTTCCCTTTATGTAAAGAATTAGATGTTATCATTTATGAATTTCCTTGAACTTTACTTATTAGGTGGTCAAGAGAATGACTTAAAAGTATGGCGTCTTGGTGAGACAGAACCTGTATTCTCTGCAAAGAACAGACCAAATGACTGGTTGCAACTGCGTGTTCCTATCTGGGTGTCAGATCTAGCATTTATGCCGGGACAGGGAGGAAATATATTAGCTATTTGTTCCAGATATGGCTATGTCAGGTTAGTACTATATATTTACTTGGTAAAATAATAGTGTTGTTGTTATGCCCTGCTATATGAGGACATAGGACATAACATTTTTTATGCATCATGACCACTCCATTACAGAATGTTTCTAATAATTGTACTAATACTAGCTGTTGCCCGCGACTCCGTCCGATTAAAATTTTGGGATGGACTACCCTTAACATTTAGGAGGATGAAAAATAGATGTTGGCCGATTCTCAGACCTACTCAATATGCTCACAAAATTTCATAAGAATCGATCAAGCCGTTACGAAGGAGTATGGGAACGAAAATTGTGACACGAGAATTTTATACCAGCAGTAGCTTAGAACATGGAGACGGACATAGGATACTATTTATTTATTTTTTTCGAATTTATGCCTTGAAGAGCTGCTTTTTATTTAACTTACTAATATTATAAAGGCGAATGTTTAGATGGATGTGATGTGGATGGATGGGTTTTTGAATATATCTCTAGAACGGCTGAATGGATCTCGATTAAATTTGCCATACATATAGAATATAGTCTGAAAGAACACATAGGCTACACTAATTCAGCTCTTTTATATATCCACGCGAACGGAATCGCGGCCTACAGCTAGTTAATAATAAATATTTTAATGTAATTCCAGATTATATGATACAAGAGCACAAAGAAGACCGGTGTGTAACGTAGACTTCCAGAATGGAATGGCAGCTACTTGCTTACAACCAAGCTTTGATGACAGGTTAGTTATACCCAAATTCAAACTTGTTCTTATAACATTTTGCTGGTTTTGTCAGACTACAACATGATGATAGAAGAATATGGTAGGAAGGGTACTTGGATGTATCAGTGGAGGGGATGTACAGGGGAAATATCTTTATTCTGGACATCCTTTCTATACATTAATTTAAGGCTATGTATCAGCAACTTTTTTACTAATTATATACTAGGTTCAGTGGTTAAGTGATTGGTGATCTGTAGGTCCTAGGTTCGAATCCCATGCAACAATGTGTTTTTACATTTACATATGTACAGTTATCAGACGTTATGGTGAAGGTAAACATCATGATGCTGCACATATCTGTACAGTTTAAAGATATGTGTGAAGTCACTGTACTGGGCCAGTATTGACTATAGTTAACTTAGGGTAGGCTCCGAGACCCTCAGTGGGGATGTTCAGTGACCTGATGATAAGTTATCACCTTGTCTATTATAAGCCTATTACTAATTTACTGCTTCCTACAGGAGTTAAAGGAGCTTATTTTTTTTCACAGGCAAGTTTTAGTAGGTTTCGGTAGAGGTCAACTTCACCAAGTGGATCTGCGCAGAGGCAAACCAGATAAAGGCTACAAAGGTAGTGTTGGAGGAGTTACAGATATTGGTATAAATCGAGAACAGAGATTAGTTGTGACTACAAGTTTGGACAGACATCTGCGGGTTCATAGCTATGATACCAAGGAGTTGGTGTACAAGGTAACATATTTATGTTTTATCTTCTAATATTATTGACATTATAAACTAACAAAGAATCTAATCATCATCATCATCAGCTCACTATACATCCACACCGAGGGGCTCGGAGCCTACCCTAAGTTAAGGTTGATTAGGCCATAGTCAACTACAGGCCAAGTGCGGGTTGACTTCACACATATCTTTGAATTTCTTCTCAAATATGTGCAGCATCACGATGTTTTCCATCACCGTAAGATCGGATAAATGTACATATGTAAATTGGAAATTGAAAAACACATTGGTACTTGGCAGGATTTGAACCCAGGACCTGGAGATTGCAAGTCAATTGCTTGATCACTGAGCCACCGACGCACTGAATCTAATGAATAGTCTTAAATCTATGATATTAAATAAAATAATTTACTAAAATATATTATTAAAAGGAGTCCCTTTAGGCAAGGTCCCCTTTGGATAGCTAAAAAATTTGATTTGATTTATAAATGGACCGGCTATGACACTTTGTATTTTGAGCCTATTTGAATTTCGCCATTTTGATGATGAAAAAACATTTTTTTTTGTAAATCGCACTCCTCGCATCCATCTGATCGCATTCGACCTGTAATTTATATATGCCTATAAATTGTCTATAAGTTTCATTATGACTTCCTTGCAAACAAGTATATCGATTTCGGTGTTTGAGATGTGATTTTGTCCTGTCTGGAGTGCGATATGCCTCATGCCTAATTTTAGTTCTCTGTACACTCCACTTTTACTTATAAGGAAATTATGGGAAGTGCGAATGGATTTTCCGGATGAGAGGATGCATGGAAAGGGAAAATATTATCTTTCTGTGCATCCTCTCCTCCGTCGATTAAAGGTAGGCAACGCATATGCACTTGTATGTCTATGGGCAACGGTTACTTCACTATTTCAGAGATCCCAGATTCATATAAAAGAGGCTCGGTTATGTTTTTTTTAAATTAATATATTTCTTACAGTTATATGTAACATCAAAACCATCAAATGTATTAATACAAACAGCAACTTCAACACCATTGCTCAATCCACCGCAGTTTGAGGAGAAACAGGAAGAAATCAAAGAGGAAGATTCCGATGATTTGGATGAATTGTTCGATGAGATGGTGCCAGTGCGGTGAGTAACTGTTTATTATGACAAAAAGAGCCATTAGTCATTAGCTGTTGCACGCGACTCTGTCTGCGCGGAATTTGAAAAAACATATTGGTCGCAGCATAATGTTATATAGCCTAAAGTCTTCCTCTATAAATGGATTATCCAACAAAATGTAAAAGTTCCTGAGATTAGCGCGTTTAAACAAACTCTTCCGCTTTATAATATTAGTAACCAAACTTACTAATATTATAAATGCGAATGTTTAGATGTATGATTGAAAGTATCTCCGGAACAGCTGAACGGATCTTGATAAAATTTGGTATACATATAGAACATAGTCTGTAACACATAGGATACTCATTTTTTTTTAATTCCGCGTAGACGGAGACGCATGCGTCAGCTAGTTTCTTCATAAATAAATTTTTCTTATATATATCAACTATCACCAAATCTTAATATGTCTTCAAATTACTTATTATCTTTTTATATATTTAAATACATTTACAGTGAGAAACGTCGAAAGAAGGATCAGAATGATATAGAAACGGAAAATACAAAATTGGAAACAAAAATAGAGGACATTGGAGAAGTGAAACCATCAACAGAGGGCAGCACTGATGTGGGCATAGAAGACAGCATAGAAGATAAAGAAGCAAAGATAATGCAACTGCTGAAGAGCACAGAGAGACAGAAGAGAAAAATGGAGAAGAGGAAAAGAGAGAAGAAAGCTAAAAGCGTTTTTTATAATGCTTAGAAATATAATTTATTTATAATTAACATTTATTTCATTATTTAAATGTCCAAATTAATATTACTAATATTATAAATGCGAATGTATGGATGTTTGTTTGAAGCTATCTCCAGAACAGCTGAACAGACCTCAATGAACATAGTCTGGAAGAACACATAGACTACTATGTTTTTTTTCCGCGCGGGCAGAGTCGCGGGCGATAGCTAGTTGATGAATAAAATTAAACTAATCAAGTTATGAAATATTTATTTAAAATATAATTTAGGTTTTTATTTATGATAAAAAATCTATAAAACATTGTCATCCCTTTCACTCTCTTTAAAATAATAGAGACAGACAATGTTTTTGTAGAGATTTTTGAATTAAAGTTGCATTTTACAAGTTGAAATGTCAATTAATTTTCATACAACTCTCTATCCATACATTCTCTCTTTGGATCTCAATGAAATTTGTCATACATATAGAACATAGTCTGGGAGAACAAATAGGATACCTGTGATTCCGGAAATGTGTCCAGTTCCCGAGGGATACATATGATTTACATATTAAATAGATAACTCCGCAATGGCTCAACACATCTTATTAAAATTTAGCACAGATATAGAACATAGTCTCATGTAACACATGAAATACTTTCACCAATTTTCTTTATAATTCTACTGAAAAAATTGCTTACAAAAGCTAGTAGTCCACATTTTTCGACTTCCGTATATAAAATCACTTATGTCACTGTATGTAAATGTCAAAAACTTTGTTATTTTCTTATTTATTAGGCACTAAGTTCTCTTTGTCTGTTGGCCAGTCCTGTGTTGATGTGGTCTGTATCAGAGACCACAGAGCTTCACTATCACCATTTTCTATTTCAAAAGGCTGCAGAAGTCTTCGAGATTCATTCTTTATATCTGTTTATATGTTAAGGAATGTTTAAAATAAGTAAATATTTAATAAAAAAAAGGTTCTTGACAGACGGACGGACAACAAATATGAGGGTTCCGTTTTTTCCTATGAGGTACGGAACCCTAAAAATAGCAATATTGACATAAAGCTAATTGTAAAGCAGTCTCAAAAAGTCTCCTTCTCACTGGAGTTGTCTCGAGTAATCACAATAAAATACTGGTTATATCACTGTTTGCCTTGAGGAGGCATTTACAGCTTCACCGGGCTTGAGGTGGCCGAGCGCAGATGGCGCTTAGCCTGAACCTCGTTTATGAGTAATAAATTTTAATGAAATGCAATCAGCAAGTTAATAAATATACCAAATAATACCGCGATCTAGTAATACGGTCCGCCATCTATTGACATAATATTATAACTTAAATTGTCATAACATTTGACACTGATAGTTACAAAGAAGAAGAAAGTTAACATCAGTAAAACTGATTTTTAAAATATACTTATGTTAGTAATCTTACTTATACAAATGTCAATGTTTGAATGGATGGATAAATGTTTGTAAGAATCTGCCAAATGGCTTCCTTCTAAACTTATCATGATGAAATTTGGCATAAATGTAGAACATAGTCTGGAAAAACACATTGATTACTTATCAAGTTTATATAAATACTGAATGTGAACAACAGCTATTGTAAATAAGATAAATAATTTGTTGAAATGTTCTCTCTTAGTAAAATTAATATTTATAAAAAGGATACAGCCTTTGGCAACATTTGGTGATGCTGAGAAATCAAATCTGATCCCCGTCAGTTCCTTAGCCACTTGGAATGTCTCTCTGAAACATTGAATAACATTTTATCTGTTGCATAGTGTAGCTGTCTAACAGTGGAAGAATTTTTCAAATCTGTTCAATAGTTTCATGGCCTATTCAATGTAAACAAATCTTCTTTCTTTTTAATAATAATTTAAATATTAATTAACAATTTCAAATGCTTATTTTATCTGCTTACAGAAAACTAAAGGCTTAAAAAAATCAAAACTCCTACTTTTCTATACCAATACAACATAAACCCTATGGCACTTAAAATAGAACTATTAAAAACCTTTTAGTTGTTCAAATTAAACAATGTAAATGGAGAAAAATCTTTAAACTTTAAATCAAACTCACTTGTCGTTATCCAGTCTGTTTTTATCTCCTTCTGCAATAGTAAGAGATTCTAAATTCCCACAGACTCTATCCAGCTCAGTCCCGCGACGGTTCAACTCAGCTAACTGTTGTGTCAGGTCAGACTGGAAGGTGAAAACTACATGTCAGGTTTACATGTTTTTTCATAATAAAGTCTTTGTAAAAAGTCACATATTGCATCATAAGCATTACTTTATATTTATCTACAGTTTTCGTTTGGTTTTTAATAAAACATACGGAAATTTGTCAATCAGACTTCAATTTAAAATGAACTTACATTTAATTTCAGCTCTAATGCAAATTTACTGTCTAGCTCATTTTTCTTTTTGCATGCCTTTATTTGTTCTCGTTGCTTATTAATCTTATCTGAAATGACAAAAATAATAATTAGAAATAAAATAAAATTACATTTAAATACATATATACTTCCTAAATATAGTAAACAAAGTAGACATTTTTACCGTCAAGTACATCGCGCAATTCATTTATTTCTTTAGTTATTTGTAAATACCACGGCTGATCCTTTATATGAGTTGATAGAGCCATTTTAAGTAAACAATTCAAGGAATTACAAGAAAAGTTAAAATAAGTGTTTGAAGTTTTACTATCTTTTGAATTTAAAAAAGTCGGTACAAATATTGGGTTACCAGTTTATTAATACATTTGTCCTCAGCTCTTTAGTAGCCAAAATTAAAGTATTTGGTTTTTGTGTAATTTTATTACGAACTATAGTCGTTTTAACTAATTTTAATAATAAAGACTATGAAGAAGGAAAGAACACAACGGAACTTATTTAGGGAGAAAGGTCTTTTGTTCAAATTTAGTTCATTAATTTGGAATTAATTAGGGAAACTTACGAAAATGGCAACTGGAAAAACCTTCAGGGACAGATAAAAAAAAATTAAAATCAAAGGGAATACAGATTCAATATTTCTTAATTACAAAAAATGTGTAATTTTAAATAAAGGTTAAAAAAAATAATAAGCTATTCTTTGAATATTGAATATATAATGTATTGAAAAATGCTATGATATGCAAAACTAAATAACAGAATAGGTATCTAAAATTGTTTTCTTAGTCTACCAAAACTTCTAGATTTATTCGAGGACATAAATCTCTCGATAGCAGCGCCGCGTATTGACAGATAAGGGCATCTTGTTTATCGCCATTTTTGTGATGGCGGCCGATATTTATAGATCCTAAGGGTGTTGTTAGTTTTCCATAATAAATGTTTTAAAATGGAGGAGACGAAAGTTATTTACTACATAGACGACGAGGAGACTCCTTATTTAGTTAAAATACCGATATCTCCGGAGAAAGTGACTTTACTAGACTTTAAAAATCAATTGAACAGGCCTAACTATAAGTTCTTTTTCAAATCGATGGACGATGATTTTGGTGTAGTGAAAGAGGAAATTATCGATGATAGTGCTCATCTTCCGTGCTTTAACGGTCGTGTGGTGTCATGGCTGGTGTCTGCAGAGGGATCGAACCCTTCAGACGGTGCTTCACAATGTACGGATAGTAATGCTGGGAAGGGAAAACCTAATCCCCACGGTGCTCCAACTGTTCCCTTAACCAGAGATACATGTACGGACACAGACAGTACTATTAGTTCACGTCCCGGACATCGGGCATCGTGTGATAAATACAAATACAGAGGCTTAAGAATTAATGGACATTCCAAGTATGGAAATCATGGTCTTGAATACGAAACAGCGTCTGTTCTTAGTTCCGATTTGGACTCGACTAGTCTCTTCGACAGTCAGTCGGAAATTACAACGACTACTGGAAGACATACTAACGCATCTGTGGACCGGGCGCTTACAGAATGCAGTAGTGTATCTCATCTACAGGTCAGTTCTCGTAAACGTCCCCAACGAAGACGGAAAAGACCTCAAGTTATGTCAAGAACTTCTTCCTACTCTTCTATAACAGATTCTACTATGTCTATGCATATAATAACGGTGACATTGAACATGGATACAGTGAATTTCCTTGGCATTTCAATTGTGGGGCAGTCGAACAAGGGTGGTGATGGTGGGATCTACGTTGGTAGTATTATGAAAGGTGGTGCTGTCGCTCTGGATGGAAGGATAGAGCCAGGAGATATGATACTACAGGTATGTAGATATATAAGTGGTATATATTATTACTGATAGGATGTGTCAAATATTTTATTAGATATGTTACGTAAACAAGAGATATAGTTCATAGAAATTAATTATACTTGCATAGTAGTGATAAACACTTTTACTGTTGTTATTTATTATCTTTTGACAATTTTGTGATCTTTTAATTAAAGTGTAATTTTTATTTTGTTTTTTGAATATGTAAAAATTGATAACACGAATATGTTTTATTGTAATATTTTAAACAGAGAATAATTTGAGATAAAGTTAAATTTTTTTTTGTTCAGTTCAATCAATGTAAACATATATCAAAGTATTTTAATGTATTTTCAAGTACATAATATTGTATGTTAAATAATATTTTGCGCTCTCCCCTTGCTTGTAATTTTTTAAGATTTATTTCTACTTAATTTACACCTATTTGCTTACAAAATCTTACTAATATATAGTTAATTCCACATAACTCCATAATAGTTCTTGATGGTATTTGGAATAGAGATTTTGGAATGACCCATAATTTATTTAAAGAATTTTTATTAATTTCATGTAAAAAAAGTTTGTGTTGGTAATTTTTCATGACTAAACTTTTTGTTTTAACATATTTCCAGGTAAATGATGTAAACTTTGAAGATATGACAAATGATGAGGCAGTGAGGGTTCTCCGTGAGGTGGTGCAGAAGCCAGGGCCTATCAAGCTGGTTGTGGCAAAGTGTTGGGACCCCAACCCTAAGGGATACTTTACTATACCAAGAACTGAACCTGTCAGACCTATAGATCCTGGTAAGTATGGGTGTGTGGAGCGAGTGGACTGTATGTTGTAATGAAAGGCTGGTTGGTTGCTGATGATTGTAATAAGAATGAAAGATGTACAAAACAGACAAATATGATTGATGTGTCGGCGCGCGGAGTGCTGAAGCGCAACTGAAGGTCGCGGTGTGAGGGCGCGCGGGGCGGCGGGTGAGGTCTGGAAGGGACCCCCGCGCTGCTTCCCCGCCGGTGGTGCCGTAGTACGGAACAGGGTGTCAGAGGAAACTTACCAGATAATTTATTTTTAACAATGGTAGACTGTAGCAGCATTTATGCTGCGTGAATGATCCACACACCCGGTTCAACAAGATCATATACAAGACGACTTTACTGTGAATTATGTCAGTGTTTTGTCTGACAAGTAGGGAAGCCAGGAGGAGCGAATTCAAGAAGCAAGGAAGACCGAAGGGAAGAGGAAGTGTACTGGAAACCATCCTTGTATCCTTTCACTTCCCATTGATAAAAAGAGTAGGAAAGACGTGGCCCTATATACTGTCTGTGGCCATTTTGATATTTTCATAAGTACAGGTGCCATGTACTAAAATCAAAAATCAAATTTTTCAGGTGCATGGGTGGCTCACACAGCAGCCCTACGGGAGGCCTACCCGCCGCCGCCCGGTGGCGCCCCAGGTTCAGACGCCGGATCAATGCCACCGGAGCCTCCATTGTCTGTCAGTATGGACATGGCACTTGTAGTCAGAGCCATGTTGCGCCCTGATAGTGGTAAGATTATTAAGTTTTTTTTAACATAATTAATATTAAGAATAAGCTGTCATCCGCGACTCCGTCCGTCCGGAATTAAAAAAAAAAACATTTTTAGTAATCTATGTGTTCTTCCAGATTATGTTCTATATGTATGCCAAATTTCATCAAGATCTGTTGATCCGTTCCAGAGATACCTTCAAACAAACATCCATACATCAAACATTTGCATTTATAATATTAGTAAATAGTAAGCTATTCTCCAAGGCAGTTGGGCAATAAAGTTATGAAATTTTGTACTCCATAGGTCTGGAGATCAGAGATCGTATGTGGTTGAAGATAACCATTCCGAACGCGTTTATTGGCGCTGACGTGGTGGACTGGATCCTGCAGCATGTGGCTGGTATAGCTGACCGCAGAGATGCAAGGAAATATGCCTCTCATATGCTTAAGGTATGTCCGACGTAACTAACTTCCGTCCGTTCAAACTTGCATTAGGTCTTTACAGATATGACTGTTTTCAGTATTATAGGTAGAGATATAAACTAGCCGTGGCCTACGACTTTGTTTATTTCGTTAAATCAATCTTCTAGTAAGTTGTAAGTTTTTTGGTGGTTCGACAATTACTAGATGTTGTCCAACTGTCTGCGCAGGATTGAGGAAAACTTAATTAATAGCCTATGTGTTCGTCCAAACTATGTTCTACATCTATGACAAATTTCATTGAGATCCGTTCAGCCGTTCCGGAGATACATTCAAATATTCATCCAAACGTTCGCATTTATAATATTAGTAAGATTTTCACTAAGTAGGATGGTCTGCATTTATAGGGTGAAGAAAGTTTTTCATATTACACAAAAAAAATTTTTTTTTTGCATTTTACAAAAAAAAAATTTTTTTTTTTTGGTGAATTATTCTTCTCGTAAAATTTCCAGGCTGGTTTCATCCGTCATACAGTAAACAAGATAACATTCTCTGAGCAATGCTACTATGTTGCGGGTGAACTGTGCGCTGACATGGCGGCTCTCAGACTCAGAGACAATGATAGTGTGGCCGGAGATACATTAGCGCCTCTGCCTAATCCAAAGTGAGTAGAAAAGAAATAAACACAAATACTAATAAAAAAAAACATAAAAGATATATAAGGTACGAAATTACTAAAGAATTGTTTCAATTTCAAAAGAATTAAATACTTTTCTTAATATAGCAATGTTTTTACATCAAGAATTGTTTTAAAATTTAACAAAAAAAATACTCTTGTAATTATAGAGATTTTATAGAAAAAAGTTGCATTGAAAAGTAAAAATCAGCTAAAATAGAATTATCTAAAAAAATCTTTACTCTGTCGATTTTTTTATTATTCGATAAAAATCTTAGTTTTATCTGCAAAAATCTATTATTTATTATCTACAATGTAGCAATTTGTAGTTGAAATTTTTTTTTTTCCATGAAAATTTTTTTTTTATTTAAAGATATTTTTTATGTGTCGAACTTGTATAACGAAAAATCCTAGACATCGATATTTTTATCAAGTTTTCATTTACGTAATGTTGTTTGTCTTGACACATCATAAGTGTATGCTGGAGAGAGTTGGGTTAGACTGACCTTTGGACCTTTGGACCGGTAGCACGTGTCATGTGAAGGAGCCAAATATAACACAATGCTACAGTAATGTTTGTCTGTTCCACAGTATGATGGGTCCCGGCTACATGCCGTACGCAGGCTCGTACGGTTACCAGCCCATACCGTTTAAATATACATCCTGTGTAACCAGTGAACATACTATATATGGGTGAGATTTTTTACCTAGCACTGTCTGTTTCAGTCTATTTTAATTATGAACATTATTATATAATTAAATTTAGTTGTTGGTTTGATCTTTTTGTTACTAAATATATATTTAGTTTACGTATTAATATAAAAAAAAATACAGACAAATTGAATACTTTTTTTATTACTATACAAACTGTCGCCCGTGACTCCGTCATGGCTGTATTATAAAAAAAAAACTCAGTAGCCTATGTGTTCTTCCAGACTATGTTTTATATGTATGACAAATCTCATCGCGATCCATTCAACGGTTCCGAAGATATGTTCAAACACCCATCCATCCATCCAAACATTCACGCTTGTAATATTACTGAGATTTAAATGTTTCTAGTTTTTTTCTTTTGCTTATGTAATATATGTGAATTTTGGATGAAGGATTTATGTGAGCTATGGCTTCGTATCCAGACTATGTTCTCTGGAAGCGCGGACAGGGTCGCGGTCGACAGCTAGTATAATTAATAAAATTGATATTTGTAGATACAACCGTGAGGAGAGCGTGCTGTCAGGTAGCGGGGGCTCCAGTGCGGGCTCAGATCATCTCACAGCTAAGGAGCATACAGGTTAGTGCTCCTACGTATGATGACCTAACTCTGATTTTAAGAAAAAAATATTTTTTTTCATTTTTTTTTACAACTGCCTAAGTAAAATAATTATTTACTAAATTTAATTAGGACTAAGGCTTAATTTTAGTCTTTCCCTACTCATTTTCTTATAAGGATAGGAAGGAGATGTGGATTTGATGGAGTAGACTCATAGGTAGGGTAAATATTCTCTTTCTGTGTGTCCTCTTTTCTGTCGATTATTATGTAGGTACCGCATCTACATCGGATGTCTACGGGCAGCGATTGCTTCGCTATTTTGGCGAATTTAGATAACTACTAATACTGCTAAATACTAAATTTGTACCAAAAAGCTGTTTTAGCGATGATTTTTTTAATTTCTGTTATATGTATGCTTGTATGTTTTTATGTATGAAGCAGGGGGTCGCGAGGGTGAGGTGAAGTCGACGTCTAGCGGGTCCGGTGCCTCCGTGGTGGCGGAGGGAGGTGCGGGCGGTGGTGCGGGGGGCGGCGGGGGGACGAGGCGCTCACACTCCAGCGGCAGTGACCGCGCCGCTGACAGACCTGTACTCTTCCTATAACGGTATGTGTCATCATCACCTCACCACTATACATCCACACTGTGAGACACGCAGCCTACCCTAAGTTAAGGGTGACTAGACCATAGTCAACTACGCTGACCAAGTGCGGGTTGACTTCACACATATCTTTGAATTTCTTCTCAGATATGTGCAGCATCACTATGTTTTCCTTCATCGTAAAAACGTCAGATAAATGTACATATGTAAATCGGAATGGAACCCAGGATCTGCAGATTGCAAGTCAAGTGCTTGATCTCTAAACCACATGGGTCAAGCATGGTATGGTGTACCATCCATTCATACATACATAGTAAGTTTACTCAGACAGCCCTCAGTGCTTGCTTCCTTATAATTGTGACCATTTTGCAATGAATGCAGCAAAATGATTATTAATGCTTTATCAAATTCATTATTTTTTATGTATGTATTGAAAAAATATTGATAAAATATATGAAAAAAAAGTAATTGAAAAAAAAAATTTTTTTTGATGTATTCGAAAATATTTATTTAAGTTAAGGTGTTTAGGACAAATTTGGTAACGAAAATTCTTGAAGAAAGACGTGTAGAGTTTTGTAATTTTTTTTACAGGAAAGAAGTATATCCTGGGTCCGATACTGCCAAATACATATAGAAATCGTCTAGTTGTCTTGTATGTCTGTCATATGTTGTTCTGTAGCGGTACTAATGAGAAAAAAATGGGGGGGAATAGGATAAAAAATTATAAAATGCTTTGATTAAAAATTAAACCTAACCAGATAACTTGTTTGTCAAGAAGTATAGTAAAAAAAATGATTTTTTGCGTTAATGTTACTTACAAAAAAGTTTTTAAAAAAATATTCTGACTACATTTTTTTTATCGATTTGTGAGTTATATTACATCGAGGGATCGCAATTTTTTTTTAATGCTAAAATTTTCTTTTTAAGTTTTCTTAGTTTCTCATCTAAATATATGTATGTGATTTCAGATCAATCTATTATCTGAATTTGGGTCTAAATTAAAATATTTTATTTGACCCTAAAGTTTAATCCTAATCCCCCTTAATTTTTCTCTACTAAATATAAGAAGCGGCAACAAAAATTTGATATTTTTAGTATTTTATTTTGTATGATTATAAATTATTTACGATCTATTTTGTAATTATTTATTTTTTTGATATACAGAGTGTCCCATTTTTCTATTATTTTACAAAATATTTTTTTTGCAAGTTTTGTTTAAGCTTTTAC
>NW_013531873.1:227361-250108 GCF_000836235.2 Papilio xuthus | reverse complement strand
TTTTTTTATCGATTTGTGAGTTATGACATTACATCGTGGGATCGCAAATTTTTTTTAATGCTAAAATTTTCTTTTAATGTTTTCTCATCTAAATATATGTATGAGGTTTCAGATCAATCTATTATCTGAATTTGGGTCTAAATTAAAATATTTTATTTGACCCTAAAGTTTAATCCTAGTCCCCCTTAATTTTTCTCTACTAAATATAAGAAGCGGCAACAAAAATTGGATATTTTTAGTATTTTATTTTGTATGATTATAAATTATTTACGATCTATTTTGTAATTATTTATTTTTTTTGATATACTGAGTGTCCCATTTTTCTATTATTTTACTAAATAATTTTTTTGCAAGTTTTGTTTAAGCTATTATTCCAGTATGATTAAATTTTATTTAATATTTTGCATTGATTTTTTATACTTTTTTAACGATATATTTTTTAAACACGAAAATTTACTTATTATTAATTAGAAGTACATAGAAAATAGTGCCATAAATGCATTTAATATTTTTTTTTTATTTGTAAAATTATTATTAATAAATTAAATATAAAAATTGCTCAGAATAATGGGACATCCTGTATAAATTTACAAAAAGATTTTTTGTAGTAATTCAACTTTCTTCCGATGTTTTTATAATTATAATACTATAGGATCTCAGTTAATTTTGGTGAAGTTGATCTTAAGTATTTTTTTTTAAATACAGACAAAAAAAATGCTTTAAGTTTTCGATTTTTTAAGGACTTCTCTAATAAATTTAAAGATAGTTCAAGATTTCACTTTAATTGGAATAATTTTGTTCATGTCGCAATAAAATCGACAACATCGTTAATTTATCAACTGACTAGCATACAATTAAAAATTTCGACAAATTGAAAACCGTCTAGTTGTGTTAAATCTTCAATGTTCACTAGTACGTTAATACATTAACGGTTTTTACAATTTTACGGCGACATGTTTGTTTTTTTTAAATTCTTCACCATAATTAACTTTGTAGTCTACAAGTATTATATGTTTAGGGAATACTACAGGTCGTGTATATAAGGTTCTATGTACTTTAGCTCTAGGTCTAGATACTGGCATTGTTGGGAAGCTATGTGGATATCATTTTACATTTTTAGACAATTTATTTGAGACTATTTTGTTTTTTTTTGAGACCATTTGTACTCTTTTGGACCATTAGGACTTTTGGACCATTGTGAATTATTTTGACCATAACGACTTATATTATTGAGACTATTTTATATGTTAAAAATAATTTCATACGAATAACATTTTGTGATATTAAACTTTGAAGGTAGTTTTTGGCATTATTTGACGATTTTTTTCTTCAAAATGCTAATAAATCCACTAGCTTCCCTAGTGAAAGCACTAATGGGAGGCCATTTAGATGTAGTAACGCCATATAACATACGAGTCTGTAATTTAGATTGTATATAAAGCGGTTTATGTAAACAGTAAAATAGATTATGTACTTTAGGTGCTGTAAGTTATGTATTTACTTTATTTACATAACAGTGATATGAAATATAAGCAATTTATTAATATGAAGAAGTTGTACAACTGCATTTGGTAAGTGATGATTAAGTGGTCACTTAGAGGTCGCTAAGTGGTCACTAAATGTGTGAAATTTACACTTCTATAGCGAGCTATTATTGATTTTGGCTTTTAAAGTGGAATAAATTAAATGTCACGTTTTTAATTTTACTAGAAACTATTATTTTGTAGTTTTAGTAATAATAAAATATGACATACAAAGTAGTTTAAATAGAAATTGGATTTTCTTTAAGTATAATTTTTTGTCGTAAATCATGTGTTGACTATTTTTAATCGAATTTTGTTTTTTTTTAGAATTTTTTTTTGATGAAGGAATTTCTTAGGATTTTTTTTTGTATTTAGAAATGAGTTTATTATTTACAAAAATAACATGGAAAATATTAAAAATGCGTATATTTCATATCACTGATTTCTTTGTATTTAATCCCAGTCTAGCTAAAGCTATTTGTCTATTTATTTGATTTCTATTTTTCGTGTTTTCCCATTTCTAGATTTTCCTCCAAAATGTAGTTTTTACAAATGCCTTTGATACAGTAAACATCATTTAATAGTTGTTTTTGTCGTTCGTTTTCCATATTTTTTACAGTAAATTATTATTTTTTACTAAAAGGAACCTTTTTTATTGATTTTTTAATTAAATCAATTGATTTTTTCTGTGCATTTCATGTTTTACGTCAGGCCTACCACAAGGATGCGTCTTTGGTCCCATATGTTTTGATAAGATTTTTTTAATGTGGACATTTTTTTACAAAATTCGTAATTAAATTGAGTTGTGATTTATAAATACTACAGAATAACATCTTTTTTGTTAAAAATACTTAAAATAAAATTTCAGCGACGGTAAATGGGATGATTTTTTTTAGTCTACCCTACAAATTATGTAGTTTTTTTTTGGACGTTTCGTAATAATTACGAAATCTTAGGGCACATGAGAAAAGTTGATTGAATGTATACGTAGAATTGTTTTCTAAATTATATAAAAAAATAATCGTATGAGGGTATTTAAAAAATTATATTAAATATGTATTTAGCATTTTTTCTAGTTGACGTCGGATTTTTCATATCTCCATCTCTGTCTTACTCTTTGGATAGAGGGAGATAGCGATCGTGTGGTCAGCCATTTGTAATAAAACTGTAGCCTGGATGTTTCATAGTTTAGTGTAGACGTGAACAGATGGCGCTGTTTTGAAGTTTTTTTTAACTGACTATACGTAAATTATTTATGAAATTCTTTAATACATTTTCTCATACATAAAAAATTTAGGAAAGTTGTTGAAACACTTGTTTGGATGTATTTTTTTGTCATTTGAAAGTAGAGTGCGACAAATTTGTTTGACCCGTTGGGCGTAATACTAAATTACAAAAAAGCCTGTTTATCAATGTCAAAATATGTCACAAAATCCTTGATTAAGTAGGTTTTAGATTTTCTGACAACGACGCGATATTAACCGGGCCAGTAATGTTTGTCTGACTATACGTTCCGTTTTACGTATACAATATTGATTTGATTTTAATTTGAAAACATATCAGGCATTTTATACATTAAAACCCTTAAAATATTCTTTGATAATAAAAGATATTTCTAATAAATATATAATAGCTTCTCGTATATAATCAAATGATAAACATATAGTTTAAATCTATATGTTGTCTTCCTTAATGAAAATTCATTCTAGTCTATATAACAAAAAAAAAAAAATCTACGAACAAATTAACTAACATTTTTTTATCTTTTAAATATTTTGTTTATTGGAGACTGATTTGGAATAAAACCTTTGCCCAATATTTAAAAAAAAACTTTTTTATTTGTTTCCATACTGACTATTTAATTAAGTATACAGTAAAATGTAAATAGAGTGAATTATTTGTTTTATTTTAATAAATACTCATCCTGTATGGTGCAACGTAACATTTCATTTGCATTTATTTCTGACATATCGCGCGCCATTTTCTTGACGTGCAACTGTCACTAGTGTTGGTATATCGAGTATATTTATTTAGTATTGAGGTTACATCCTTTTATTGACTCGATTGACTTATAAATAATTACAGTATTAGACATTTTAATGTGTCTAGAATTTATAAATTAGATAATTTGATGTTTTATAGTATTTGAGTAGTAAAATAATAACGCGTCAAATTATAAATAAATCAATCAATATTAAAAGAAATCGTTTACGTTTAATACTATCTGTCATATTTTCGCGCGTAATAAAATGGCGGGCGATATGTCCGGTATACACATTTTACATTGTATTTTTTATCGTCTGACGTCTGTAATATTATAAAATGGTGATGTTATTTTAAAAATAGTTGACGACTGCGCATGATGCGATTGTAATATGTAATTTTTATTAAAGGAATAGCATTTTGTAATTAATCTGTCGTTTGATTTTTACCCTTTTTATAACCTCAAATGTAGATGTTTACATCAATATACTAAAAAGGTAGCGACTATAGAGGAGTGGCGGCTGGTGAAGCGGGTCTCGGATACATGATGACCAGGACTTATCTGAAAAGACTATAGCATCGAATAATATCCTCAAATAAAATGTTTTACCAAAAGTTCGTTTGCAATAATGTCGAGTTTACATTATGCCAGTACAGTAGAATAGTGCGCAAAATTAGCGCTGGCATAATGTGAACACTAACTGGTATATGAGTCCACACAGTCCTTAGTAGTACAACGCTACTATCCTACTGTACTGGAATAATGTAAACTAAACATTACGGACAAAAATTATAAAGAGTAGCTGACTAGTTGGAACAATAAGTTAAAATATATTATGATTTAAAAAAAGCATTTTTTCTGCTACGTTACTACAACCCGTAGGCAGTGAACAAGACTTCAACGCGGTGGAGTATTCTATATGTATAAAAATTGCTGTTCGTTAGTCTCGCTAAAACTCGAGAACGGCTAAACCTAGGTTGGAGGTCTAGGGAAGGTTTAAAATGTGTAAAAAATTGAATAGTTGCCGGTAAGTAATCGTTTTTTTCTAATTACCCGCGGACGGAGTCGTGGGCGACAGCTAGTCTTTAATATTATTTAAGAATAGCGTTGCATATAACACGTAACGGCTTTAAATAAATAAGATACGAATTTATTTCATTGTTTTAATTATTTGCGTCGGTCACATTCGATCGCCCTTAAAACATGTTTTTTCGATTGCATATGCGATCGTAAGGTCGTAATGTTAAAGCCAGTGAATTACATTTAAGTAAACATATCTTTGATATGTTTACTTAATACTTTTATTAATATGTTTAATCAATTGAAATAACGTAAATGATTAATAATAAAATTAAATATCTCGTTACATGAATACAATTTTAATTTGACATGAAACTTTCATTGTCATTTTCCTTTATCAGTCCATTAGTTTTTAAATGTCAAATATGTAACCTAAATAATGTTTTGATTAAAAATAACATGTATTAATAAATTGATGATTAATTTCTCTTTTCGGAATTAATTTTTTAACGATTTTTTCTTTGTTTTTTTTTTCTAGATGTTCCGAGTTTTTTATGTTACCTACATTGAACTTTTTTAATTATTCTTGTTCCGGTCTTGGCAGTGACCTCATTTTCAGTCCTAGCAGTCAGTCCTTGTTGGGAATATAAGTTTGTAGATACTAAACATAATTATACGTTCCAGCACTCAACCATCTCTACGATTTCACGACAAGGAAGGGGTGAGTCTAATTTCATCTAATAATTTTGGTGCAAATAAGAAATTAATAATTTTTTTTTCTTACTTAATTCTATGGATTTCCTTTCTGGAATATCATGTTATTTGATTTAAAGTACAAAAGAACGGTCTATGTTTTTAATTCAATCAAACATTTAAAAAAGAGGTAAAAAACTGTGCTGGAAGTCAAACTACATGCTATCGTTATTGAAAAACAGTGACGTAAAACAGTTTTAAATAACTATTTCTAACGTTAGTTATCACGTTATAACGGAATTAAAAAAAAACGTAATTAGTAGCCTATCTGTTCTTCCAGACTTTGTTCTACATGTGTGCCAAATTTAATAAAAATCTGTTGATGTTCGCATTTATAATATTAGTAAAATATTTAACGCTATTATTGTAATAATTGTATTCTATAGCATTTAACAGTGGTAGAGCCCGCTTTAACATCTTCGCACGAATTGTCCCGGCTCGCCCGGTGAAATACCACGACCACACAGAAGACAGGTGTCAAGTGGAAGCAATTCCAACTACAGTCTGATGAGTGTGCGTCCCGGAGGCCTAATTTAGTCCCCTTTCTTTTCCCACCCTTTTTCTTATGAGGAAAGGATTGGAAGTGGAAGTGGACGTGGACTTTCCGGATGAGATGATGCATGGGAAGGGAAAATATTTTCTTTCTGTGGATCCTCTCCTCCGTCGATTAAAGGTAGGCAACGCATATGCAATTGCGTATGTCAATGGGCAACGGTCACTTCGCTATTTCAGTGATTTCAGGTGGCTGCTTGCTCTTTTGTCACCTTATGATTAAAAAAAAAACATCTGTTGAAATCTTTGTACAGCTTTCTCGTATTTATAGACTGTTTTATATAAAATAATATTCATTATACATTGTTGCAATGTTTTCGTATCGCATAGCTTACGATTATAATATACAAACAACGCATTTTGTAAATAATAAATGTATTCATAACATCAAAACAATTCGCGACAGTGAACCATAGAGGCAACGGCAACGAGTTTTGTTCTCCTCCAGTCACTTCCAAGCAAACTGACCTCTATAAAATGGACAGGCTATAAACCGTAGCATTTTGTGCCTATTTGATTTTTGCCATTTTAGCATTGACGGTTACGGTTCCGATTTCTATATTTACTTGCTGTAGCCCCGACTCTACGTAACCTATGTGTTCTTCCAGACTATGTTCTGTACGTATACCAATTCTCATCGAAATCCATTCGGCCGTTCTGGAGCTTCAAAGAAACATCCATCAGATTAATTAACTATGTAAATCTGATGTAGCAAAACTTTTTAGATGTCCTGTTCTACGCTTTTTAGTAAGCGCATATAGCTACATCAGTCTTAAGTTGCATGCACACTTAGATGGTTTGCATTTGGACACATCCATCGAATTGTTACATCTTGTATGGAAATAGAGCATCGGAGGGGTTAAGCACTTGACTTGCAATCTGCAGGTCCTGGGTTTGAATCCCGCCATGTAACAATGTGTTTTTCCATTTCCGATTTACATATGTATATTTATCCGACGTTACGATGAAGGAAAACATCGTGATGCTGCACATATCTGAGAATTTCAAAGTTATGTGTAAAGTCAACCCGCACTTGGCCTGTGGTTGACTATGACCTAATCACCCTGAACTTAGGGTAGGCTCCGAGCCCCTCGATGGGGACGTATAGTGAGCTGGTGATGATTATTTGGAAATCAAACATAAGATGTAACATTTCGTAGGAGTCTGTTTTATTAAGTCGCAATTTTTAGTCGTTGAATATGTTCATGACTAGGATAAAAGAAAAACAAATATATATTTTTTTATAATTTTATTATCTTATACAAATAATCCAAGAAAATAAAAGCTAGAAGCAAATTAAAAAAATAATACTTTCAATACAAGGAAATTATTCAACTTAAATAATATTTTTTATATGAATTCGACTTATTTTATAAATAAACTAACGAACTAAAATATAAACCGAGGTCGACCAGTCTTTCGCTATAAAAATCATATTGCATAATCTAGAACATTACTGATTAAATAACATATTCGATCTAGATATTAATCCAGTTTGTAACATCGATCAATTAATCAATCTAAAAACAGTATTTGTGTGTCAACTCAATCGTAAACCAAAAACTAACAGTGGTAGAGCGAGCTTTAACATCTTCGCACTAATTGTCCCGACTCGCCCGGTGATATACCACGACCACACAGAAGACACGCTTCAAGTGGAAGCTATTCCAACTACAGTCTGATGAGTGTGCGTCCCGGAGACCTAATATAGTCCTCTTTCGCTTCCCACTCTTTTTCTTATAAGGAAAGGATAGGAAGTGGACTTTCCGGATGAGAGGATGCATGGAAGGGGATTTTTTTTCTGTCTGTGCATCCTCTCCTCCGTCGATTAAAGGTAGACAACGCATATGCAATTGCGTATGTCTATGGGCAACGGTCACTTCGCTTATTCAGCGATTTCAGGTGGCCGCTCGCTCGTTTACCACCTTATGATATAAAAAAACAGTATTCACTCACGCTGTGATTTATGATTGACAAAAATCATCAAATATTCCAGAAAAGATTACGATTAACACAACAACATAATGCCGCCAAAACAGGTCACAATTTACTATAGATTACGCGCCTGAAAAATAACTTTTTTTTTACAAAATGGCGGCTAACTAGTAAAAGGTCACATAATGCCACACATAAACAACAGAGGACACATTAAAAAAAAACTTTCCAACAGTTCTTATTTGTGATAATAAGGCGGGTAAGTTTCCCGCCATTTTGTCCGCGATAATTTCCAAGCGAGTCATTGTTTTATTTCCTAGAATTATAACATTTTGTATACATTCCTTCCTCATTTCACATGTGAATTGTTCAAATGATAATTATTGAGGAATTCCGCTACGGAACCGAATTAATCAAAAGAAATCATTGACAAATGCATTTTGTTATCATTTTGAATGACATTATTCCATTAAAGTATGCTGTTAATAAAATAATCCGTATGATAAGATTTTAACGATAATTAATAAAGTGCATTGTCATTTTTAATTTAAACCTTTATTTATAGTTTAATTGTCGTATAACCTTTATTACAATGCAATTTACCCGATAAAAAAAACATTTATAGATTTTTTAATTGCAGCAAGATACATTTTCGTCCAAAAACACTAAGATTTAGCAATATATGTAAATTTTCGCGCCAATTTATCTCCAGTTCTAAATGTCAAGGTGACAATTATTGCGCTGGACAAAGATGGCGTCGTATTCAATTGTCTATTATTATTCTAATATTCGTTGTCTACAAAACAAAAAAACATAAAAAAAACTTTTAACTATATTTGATGGAATTTATCAACGATCCTTTTTTTAATTGAGCGCATAGGGCGGAAGCTATTCGATAAAAAGGCACAATTATTTTTACGTTGTATTTCGAAACTTTTAACTACGCAATAAAAGGAGTGTTGGTCGCAGAAAAAAGTCCTGGTTGCGCAACATCCGAGAGTGGACAGGGGTTGCGAGTGCCAAAGTGACAAAGGAAAATATGGAGAACTGATCGCTAACCTTCGCTAGTCGGAGAGGCACCTCAAGAAGAAGAAGAAGAAGCGTAATTTTCGATTATTAGTAACCTTTAATACTGGCTGCTTATGAATTATCGTGGTATTAAAAAAAAACATAAATGTCAAATCGTACAAATATTCATCCGTGGCAAGTTTTTACCGCGAAAGACCGGTCAAGCAAAATTAACCCTAATTACGTCTTACTTAAAATATGTAAATATAAAAATACACGATTATTATTTTAAAATGTCATCAAAACAATTTATTTGCAATACAATAAATTCCTTTCTCTTTATTTTAAATATGATTTCAAAAGCAAAGCAATATCTATTCATATATAAAATAATTCAATTTTAATATAATAAAAAAAATATTTAAAAGCAAAAATATAGCAACACTAATCTGTAATAAAAAGTAATAAAATAAGATTGATTACTGTTTTTTTTTTCTTAAGAGTCAAAGGTTCTCATTAATAAAAGGCAGTGATTGAAATTGGTGTAAAAAAATCCCAGATATTTTGTAAAAAAAAAAAATAATTCATTAGGCATTTACTCAATAAAAAAATGAAATAGGAATTGTAACAGTAGGTTTAACATATAACTGCTAAATAGCAGTTATAACGTCGTCACGTCACCGCTTAAAATAACTGGTCTTAAGTAACAGCCCTATTTTGACAATTATTGTCTGTATAAAACACAATGGCGGCATTTATCTATTTCGTATAAATCCACTATGATTTTTTTCCATCTAATTATTTCTTAAAATGTGTGGAAAAGATAAAATCAGATCGGGGTTTGTCAACATTTTCATACGTATATATTTTGTTAAATATCACTTATCGAGTCCTTTTTCTTACTTGTGACAACCACTGGATTTGAGTAACATTCTATATCCTTACAACTAAATTGTTCCTGTTTCTTCGCCAACTTATTTACCTGAAATTAAAGAAAACATATCTTAGTAAATAAGTAAATTAAATATTTCTTTTTAATGTGGAATATAGATAAAAATTAAAAAAAAAACATGTAAATTTAAACTTTGGATGCCTCTAGCTCCTATACCATGCAAATTTAAATAGAGTTAAGTTGGGTTAAACCGTCATCCAAAGAGAAGGCGTAAAGAAGGAGAAAACTTCTTAGTGTACAAATACCCCGGTGAAAAGTGAAACGAGGAAACCAGTGGAGTTTAGTTGGTTGGCTCCCGAGAGAGAGTCAAACATAACCACCACGCCTTCCCAAAAAAAAAAGAAAAGGAAAATCGTCATATGTTCGAACAAGGAATTTGTGGTACTCCGTCATTCCCGGACAAGCCGTATGTAGTTTAAGACATTATTAGAATGACGTGCTTTCGTTACCAAGTCAACTGTCAGAATGAAGTGAGGGGATATAAACGTTGACATTTTCATAAGGCTATTGTAGCGATACACCGGCACATTGTCGGATTTTCTTCCTAACAGTTGATTATGAATTAGGTTAGGCATTAAAAACGTTTTTTTTTCAGAGGGGAATGCTTTATGCATACTCCGCGTCTCGGGGGGGACGCGGTAGTTATGTGGGATTCTCTTTCGGATTTGAAGCATACCCACTAAACCCCTCTGTTCCTCCTACGCATCATGGCGAGGCCACGGGCACGCTTGCGCTTTCGTCCGCGACCTCGCCTGCGTCAGCTGCCGAAGCAGCTCCCACTATGGGGTAGGGCCTACCTTCAGCCTCAGGCGCTGGAACCCCCGTATCCAGCGCCCTAGGCATTAAAAAAAACATAAAAACAGCTGCAAAACTGCAAGTATTTTGTGACAGTATGATAATTTAGTTCGACTTTTACCCACCGGGTAATATAACTATCTGTGGATATATAATTTATATTATAATCATCATCATCAGCTCACTATACGTCCCCACCGAGGGGCTCGGATCCTACCCTAAGTTAAGGATGATTAGGCCATAGTCAACCACGCTGGCCAAATGCGGGTTGGTTGACTTCACACGTATCTTTGAATTACTTCTCAGATATGTGCAGGTTGCATCACGATGTTTTCCTTCACCGTAAGAACGTCGGATAAATGTACATATGTAAATCAGAAATGGAAAAACACATTGGTACATGGCGGGATTCGAACCCAGGACCTGGAGATTGCAAGTCAAGTGCTTGACCACTGAGCCACCGACGCTCCTATATCCTATATTATAATAGATATATTAAATTTTGTACAGACAATAAAAGGGCGGGAAAACAATAAACGTATAATCTATTTACGATTATTTTTATAATATGTATTTACTTACAATAATGATATAGATAAGAACAACGAAATATTTTATATTATCTATTTGATTGTTTGAAGATAGCACTGATTCATACAGGAAATGTTATTTACTTTTTACTTTTGTTAAATTCATTTTTATATCATAAGGTGACAAACGAGCGAGCGGTCACCTGAAATCGCTGAAGTAGCGAAGTGACCGTTGCCCATAGACATACGCAATTGCATATGCATTGCCTACCTTTAATCTACAGAGGGGATGCACAGAAAGAAAATATTTTCCCTTCTCATGCATCCTCTCATCCGGAAAGTCCACTTACACTTCACATCTTTTCCTTATAAGATAAAGGGTGGGAAGGGAGTAAGGACTAAATTAGGCCTCCGGGACGCACACTCATTAGACGAAACGCGGAATTGCTTCCACTTCACTCCTATCTTCTGTATGGTCGTGGTATTTCAACGGGCGAGCCGGGCTTTAACATCTTGGCATGAATCGCATGCGAAGATGTTAAAGCGGGCTCTACCACTGTTATGAGGGTCTATCACGAATTCGAGATATACATTTTCGTAACTTCGTCAAACAAATATGTCAAATTGTACGAGATAAGTCGTACTTTACGATAGCATTGTACAAATGGCGCTGTTCAATATATCGTGCGAGGCCCTCTGTATAAATCATTGTGCAAGAAAAAAGTTTTTTTTTTAAATTACCGAAGCACAAGCCTCTTAAAAAAAGAAAATCCCAAATAATTAAAATCTGTCTTATGGTTTTGGAACACATATGTATTCAATATAAGTATGATACTATCTATCGCCTGCGATTTCGTCCGCGCGGAATTAAATACTTAATCAATATCCTATGTGTTCCATGCTATGTTCTACATCTACCCAATTTCACCAAGATACATTCAGCCGTTCTAAAGATACATCTAACAAACATCTAAACATTCGCATTTATAATATTAGCATGAAAATGTGGTTTGTCGTTGGGATACTGACGAAACTGTGCACTATCAGAGACACAGTAGGTCAATGGGACGAGCGACTGGTACTTGTGATACGATACAATATTATATATTTTAAAAATATACATAAATGTACGCGACAGATTACAAAATATAAAAAAATAAACGTGGTATATATACCATCCACCATCTTATCTGTCGCCTGCGACACCGTACACGCAGAATTAAAAAAAAAATTCTCAAAAAGTGTACGTGTTCTTCCAGACTATGTTTTACATCTGTGCCAAAATTCATCAAAATCCGTTAATAAGTCCTAGAGATACATTCGCATTTATAATATTAGTAAGATAGTGCTCTTGTCGTCGTCAACTTGAACAAGAACATATTCTCATCTCTTTCATGTTCTTTATAAAAAACAGAGAGTTTAGATGTTTTTGAATTGTTCCATTACTAACTACGATTACACATTCGGAAAAATACATTGAAATTATCAAAAACAAGTTTTTACTTTATGTTTTGATAATATTTTAATTATAAAACAACTTTTTTAATCGCTAATTATTCAAGGAAACAAGTTTAGTATATGCTGATAGTAGAAATTATATATATATATATATATATATATATATATATATATATATATATATATATATATATATATATATATATATATATATATAATCTATGTAAGTATGTAACGAGCTGTATCCCGCGATTACGTCCAGGCGAAATTAAAAAAATTAGTATACTACGTGTTCTTCCAGACTATTTTCTACATCTATGACAAATATTATCAAGATCCGTGCAACTGTTCTGAAGATACACTCTTACAAACATTCGCATTTATAATATTAGTAAGGAGTAAGATAAATTAGGTGTAAGACAGTAAATGAAATTATCAGCCATGTAAATATTAATATTATAAATGCGAATGTTTGGATGGATGGATGTTTATTACATCTGCTGCATGGATCTCTCTGATGGCATAGTTGTAGAACATCTGGAAGAACACACAGGCCTATTATTTTTTAATTCCGCGTGGACGGTATCGCGGGCGACAACTAGTGTGTCAATTCCTCATTTCCATTTAATTCGACTTCACATTGTATTTTTTTATCAATTATTTGATCTATGACTTAATTTCTATAAGAAGATATATAAATTGGAAAAAAACTGAAAAAAGACAAGTTCCATATCAATAGACAAGATTAATTAATTTCTAGATAAATTTCTCGCAACGTATCTTATCAAATGTACACAGTTCAGAGCACGTATATGACAAAAAATAGAGAAATAGACTAAAATAATTAAACTGATATAAAAAACGGCTAAACTCACTAACTCACGTATATTCATCCGGTGGCGGCACCGACTAGTTTCGAGCATAACGGGGGCCATTCATCAGGATGAGTGGTACTGGTATCGCGGACGCGGCCCGTCGCTTGAGCGAAACTAGTCGGTGCCACCGGACGAATATACGTGAGTGTTTAGTCGTTTTTGTATCAGTTTATTATAATGTCTCACGAAAGTTTGAATAATTAAAAATAATTAAGTTTTCTATTTATCCGACTCGGAAGGGTAATGTTTACGAGTAGTGTTGCCAGGCGTCCGGATAAAGCCGGACATGGGTTGTTTCATTGCTTGTCCGGCCAAAATAAAACATGTCCGGTAACGGGTTATCTGGCCTTTGTTAGGTTTGTTACATTTCGCGAATGAGAGTGGCCGGTGGAATGTAAGGTATCCGGCCTTTCTACTTAAATCAATCCTTTTTTATTGGTTTTTAATTAGCTAAATCGTGTCTTAACACGTTAGCTGCCATGTCGGACTATATGTCCGACAAGCTAATGTTTCAATCAGGCCTTGTCAAGCTATACTTCCATTAATATATAAATAACAAGTATATGAGCAATGTAACTAAGGTATTACTATATTTTAGGTGTTTTCAAATGGTTTTGGACAATATTTAAAAAAAAAAAATTTCGTTTTTCTAAAAATCATTCTGGCAGCTAACGTGTTAAATTACAAGTTACATGTAAAATATTTGTCAAAGTCTTTGTCTAGATGCGAGGCAAGATTGCATTATATCCTCGACGCTTACCATTTGGATTGAACAAATAAACGAAACGTGTCAAGGATGTAGTGTTGTGCTATGATTAGGGCTGACGATATCGATAAAATAATCAGGGTTGTCACGACCAGAAAAAATTTACGTTATTCTGTAATTGAATAGTTTTTTTTTAATTACAATAGAACTAGACTTTGGTATACAATGTTAAATACATTTTTTATAATATTATTGGTTGAAAACAATTTGTAAGTTGGCGGATAAATCCGAAATACGAATGTGCATCTATCGGAAATAAAACGTCTAAAAGCACTTACATAGAAATCTATAGCTATCTCTTTCCTTCTCGTTGGATTAAAAGAGATAGCAACATGTTTTCAAGTCCATCTGCAGTGTTCACGGTAAAGCTTTTAACACTACGAAAAAGTTGCATAAAACCTTCTTAGAATTTATATCAAAAGGTCGTATGTTCAAGATCGAATCGCGTTTACATGAGTTCATTGTATGACGTCACAGGGTCTGTCTGTCCATCACGATTCACAGATTAATTGAATTAGTTAAATATGTACAGGGCATCACGTATTACATGTTGAGTAACAAAGACCTTCTCGTTATGGTATTGGATTTAAATATAATAGGAATTTAATAGATGTACTAACTAAAAAAATACAATAAAATATATAATTCATGCTATAATATTGAGATTGAATGTGGATGGCTACAAGGGTAGAGGAAGACCAAAAAAAGTATGGAATGACTGTGTGAAAGAGGATATGCGTAAGAAGGGTAGACTCGGATATGACGGCTGATAGAGATGTATGGAGGAGTAGTACATGCTGTGCCGACCCTCGATAGGGATAAGGGCAGGTTGATGATGATGATGCTATAATATTAAACGTACTTTTAAAACAACTCATTTGAAAAAAAAAATTTAAACATTTCCAAACATCCTGTATATTGAATTCATACATCTAGGAACACAACAAACCATCCTTCCTTACTTTAACATCTTTAAATGTCCCTTACATTTCTCCAGAACGACTGAACGTATCTTGCTAAATATGCCATATATTCAGAACAGTCAAAAACATATATATATATATTTTAATTCCACGCGAATGTTCACGATAGCTTGTATTAAATAGTATTTAAAATAGTCTGAATTACTCTGTAGCGAGATGTAATCTATTCCCGGCCTTCACATAAACTGTATCGCCATGTGTTTGAAGCAATTTCCGGCCAATACATATAGTAAAGAGTGGTTAACATTAACTGTATGGCACGAGTAAAAACCCAAAGTCCAACGTTAGTCATAAGGTGGCATCTTTAAATGCCACATTACGAGTCGTTTAATCGTTACTTAAATGATCGCTGTATAGACCTTTAAACTGAGTGTGTTTCTGAGACCAAAAACCCTGTTTAAAATGTACGGTTTTTTTAACAGGTATGAATATTAAATATATTTATACAGAAATTTTTGTTTTGTCTAAAACCATTTGAATGGGCCTTTGCGGGTCACGCTGTATATAACAATTCGATTAAAAGCCACAGCGAGGTGTTGAATGGAAGTATGGCTTGTCGGACACATAGTCCGACAAGGCCATATTGAAACATTAGCTTGTCGGACGTATAGTCCGACATGGCAGCTAACGTGTTAAAACATATCATTAGATATTAGTCTCAGAAACCAACGGTAACTCTATACCTAACACCTCAATAACATAGTACAGTCATGCTCTGATAGACACGACTTTGATGAATATTCGTTACAGATGACTTAACTATAAGGTCAGGCAAGAGTTTAATATAAAGACAAAGGAAAGAGGTAAATCTATTAAATCTTGTTACATATGTAACTCTTTTCCTCTCATGTCAAATAAACCGAGGATACTAAGAACTTGATTAGTAACGAATTAAAAACACAATGGCGTGACAAATGGCTTATCTACATAATACCAATGCTTTAATTTAGACTAAATAGGACTAATTAGTGCATACTAGCTCGCACGCGACTCTTTCCGCGAAAAATTAAAAATGTAATTAGCCTATATGTTCTTCCACACTATAAACTAGTTCTTTGACAAATTTCAGCGTGATCCATACAGCCGCTTGGAGATACCTTGTAACAAACATCCATGCATCCAAACATTCGCATTTAATTAGTAAGGAGTAAGATTGTGCTGTGATAATTGCAAATGGCTTTGTAATTAAGGAAATATTGGGTTACGAAATTATGGAAATGTTTTTTTTCCCACATTAATACAATAAAAAGTCCGATTGTTTTAATGTGCATTTTGACACTGCAGAGAATATTATATAAAAGCATTCAGGTTCAGGTAACATTCTATAATAGGACTGAATATTAAGAGAAAAAGGGCTTCTTGACTGGAAGGTACAGGATGTCGCACTTTTATATTTTGTCTCCGCTTTAATAATAATTTGAAACGTTAAAAGAACGTAACATGTTTATGCCTAAACGAGAGAAAAAAAACCTAACTTTTTAAAAACCAAACGACCGCTTTGCTGTGCGACCGGTGCCCATTTAAAAAAAAATTGTAACAAAATGACAAAGGAAAGGACACGTGTATGCAAAATTAGTTCTATTATAAAACGCCTTATTCTATCTGCGTTCCAAATAGATTCTAACGGCATTTGAAACTGTTCTTAATTCAAATTACCTCTTACGATTGCGAATTGTTGATTTAGAAAACAAAAACTAGCTGAGATTTCTACGTACTGGCCACATGTAGATAACAAATTAAAAATAAATCGAGATCGACGGCATGGAATTTTAAAAGTAAATAAAAAAAAATTGTTAAAAAACCGTATTTGTTAGGCCGTTTTCAAATCTAATAAGAGACGCAACGTCACAAAAAATAGGACTATAATTCTACCAAAATATAAGCTTTAAAAGAAATAAAACATTAAAAAAAAATCAGACTACTAACGTACTCTACATTTTGCGGAATATTATTTTCTAATGTATTCGTTATTTCACGTATTAAGTAACATTGGATGCAAGTGAACATAATCCGTCCATTACACAACATTCACTTTCGCTCCAGACTTCGTTTGTGTAACTTTGACATCGTAACCTTTTAACTATACCTTTACAAAGCACTCGCACAAAATGCTATTGTCGTCCCTTTCATTTCTTTTAAAGAAGTTGAGATGCCTATATAAATAAATCGAGACTAAAATTCTTCTCAATAAATGCAACTCTTTAGGTTACTAACTCTTTAGCTTAGTAAAAAAATAACCGTAGTAGACGCCCGCAAGAACAACTTCAATACTACGACCTTACCATCTCTCTCTACTTCTTTTCTCAGTGGATTTTTGTAAAGGAGGGGACGCATAGGAAGGGAATTCTCTTTCTGTGCGTCTTTTCCAACTATGTATTATAAAAGACAGACAGACGGAGACAAAAAAGTGATCCTACAAGGGTTCCGTTAGTTCCTTTCGAGGCACAGAACCCTTAAAAATTCTAGTTTTCGTTGACAACAAAAAAAATGTTTTTTTTTTTTAATTTTGTTAATATTTATATGTTTATTTTTAAATTTACACCAACGTTATGAACATATATGTAGCATTTAAGGCTTGCAAAAGAAAAATAAAAAAAATCATCTCATTTTTTAGACAATTTCGTAATACATATTTTTATCGCAACTTCAAATTAAAACATACAAAGACTATTGCGTTATATCTTACTAATAATATAAATGCGAATGTTTAAAAGAAGAATGGATAGATGGATGGATGTTTGATAGTATCTACGGAACGGCTGAACGGATCTTGCTGAAAGTCATAGATGCAGAACATTTTTTTTTTTATAGGAGAAGGGGGCAAACGAGCAACGAATCGCCTAAAAAAAACAAAAAAAAATGTAGAACATAGTCTGGAAGAACAAATACGCTACTTATTGACTTTTTTATTTTTGCGCGGACGGAGTCGCGAGCGACAGCTACTATATACTAAACTGTTTAACATATAATTTCATGATTTAATCATGTATGCTAACATACAACCTCCATGCTCTTATCAAGTAACTATGTGATAAGGGTGTGGTTAATTATGAATATAATCATAAAAAAGCCGTTTACAACTACTTTTAGTAGTAACTGGCTATCGGCCCCGACACCGTATGTGCACAATTAAAAAAAAAAAGTAGCCTATGTGTTCTTCCAGACTATGTTCTACATTTATGTCAAATTTTAGTTATATCCATTCAGCCATTCTGGATATGCCTTCTAACAAACATCCATACATCCAAATATTCGCATTTATAATATTACTATAATTAAAAGTTTAAAAAAGGTGTTTTTTAAACCACATTTACTGTAATATATTTTCTTTAAAAAATCTGAGTTCAATTTTTTAAATGAACTTTTGTACAAAACATAAATCTTTAAAGATGTGTTAATGTATACAAAGTTGTATAGAAAAAAGATTATTTTTAAAATAATAAAAAAAAATTGAATTAAAAAAAAAATATGGTCTCAAAAATTTGTGCTTATTTAACTTAGGTATTAAAATAAGAAACTTACTTATATACTCCTAAGGCAATGTCTGGCTTCCCTGCGCCCTGATGCTGCCAGTCCTTGACAACCGCTTCCCAATTGTCTGAACATGGAATCCAATGTTTATCAGCTGCTCATGATCTAAAATCTTCCGTCCATCAAAGATGTATGCCGGCTTCATCATCACTTCATAAATCTTTTTAAAATCTAACTCTTTAAACTCATCCCATTCGGTGCAAAGAACTAATGCATGAGCTCCGGAAACTGCAGAGTATGCTGTATTATGTATTTCTATGTTTTTACGGACAATCTCTGGCTCATTAGTTACATAAGGTGTTGTTAACTCATAGTATATTTGATCAGTCTCAACTTTAGGGTCATAAATATGTAATTTTGCTCCTTCGTCAAGTAATGTCTTACATACATAAATAGCTGGTGATTCACGAGTATCACCAGTGTTCTTCTTAAAAGAGAAACCTAGGATAGCAATCTTCTTGTCTGTGACTGTGTTGAATAATGATTCTATAACTTTACGTGTGAATCTTGTCTTCTGGTAGTCATTTAAGCTGACTACTTGCTGCCAATATGCAGCCACTTCAGGTAGATTCAAACATTCACAGAGATAAATTAAATTCAATATATCTTTCTGGAAACAACTGCCACCGAAACCGATTGAGGCTTCTAAGAATTTAGGACCGATACGTGAATCTCTACCAACAGCTCGAGCCACCTCGGACACATCAGCACCTGTAGCTTCACAGACAGCAGACAAAGAGTTGATACTAGATATTCTTTGTGCAAGGAAAGCATTTGCAGCAAGTTTAGATAGTTCCGAACTCCATGTATTAGTTGTTAAGATCTTTTTAGCAGGAATCCAGTGTTCGTAAACCCAGCACAGCTCTTGAACAGCTTTTTGACCTTCCGGTGTATCTTCCCCACCGATTAGTACTCTATCTGCTTCCACAAGGTCTACTATCGCTGTGCCCTCAGCTAAAAACTCAGGATTAGACAAAATCTGATACTCTACTCCAGGTTTAGTGTTAGCACGGAGTATTTTCATAATTATTTCTGCTGCCTTGACAGGTACTGTGCTTTTTTCTACCACAATTTTGTTACTTGTAGCCAAATCGGCTATCATCCTGGCAGCACCTTCAATGTACTTCAAATCTGCAGCTCTTCCTTTACCATTACCAAAGGTTTTCGTTGGTGTGTTCACCGAAATGAAGATTAAATCAGCTTCTTGAATACTTTTCGCGATGTCCGTAGAAAAGAATAAGTTTTTACCTCGACATTGTTTGACCACTTCGTCTAATCCAGGCTCGTAGATCGGTAGTTTGTCAGAGTTCCACTGGTTAATACGTTCCGTACTCTTGTCGCAAACGGTTACTTTTATGTTTGGGCATTTTAAAGCAATAACACTACACGTCGGTCCTCCCACGTAGCCAGCGCCGAGGCAGCAAATTTTCTCAATTACCATCTCGAATGTTTAATTTATAATTATGTTTAAACAGGAAAGAAAATGTTTAAATATTTAAAATTACTTTTGTACACACGTCTGTACTTTTTGAAGGCTGTTTCGCTATTCCGTTAACACTCTGATGAGTTTTTTTAAGTGGATGTTTAAACAAATAACTTGTTAGGGGACGCGTTCCGGAGATGTGTGTTGGCCAACGCAGAGTGCGTGTGCCTCGAGCCAATTAACGGACTTGGCAACTACACGATCATTTTATTTCACCGCGACCACTCAACTCGCTCGACATGCAAGCAGCAGCAGCAAGCAACATTCAACATTTCCTCAAATGTCATTGACATTTGGCTACGTGATTGGGAATAGTGATGTGCCACGCGTAGTTAATATTCGTGCTGAATAAAGTAAATTAAATTATGACCAATAAACTATTGTAATTTATTGAAGTAATGAAAATTTCACTTTTTGTTCAATTTAAAGAACTTAATACTGGAATTAAATTCTTATGTATACAATTTAGGTAAAATACAAATTTTATGAAAAGCCTGTAGAATGCGATTCAAATTTTTATTATTCTTTCGATTTAAATTGTTATATCAAGAATTTATATGTAAATTAAAGAACAAGGCTTCTCTATTATTATCACCACATATTTCAATTTCTTTCCTATCATAGTCGTCATTTCTGTACAGCGATCACTGAATTGTCGAGTAAAATTTTAATAACATCACTAATAGTGTTACAAGATTACTAATTGGGAAATTAATGGTAAAAACTTTTTTTTTAATTTGTAATTATATTGATGTTCACCATGTTTATAATTATAACCTGTATAGTTTTTTTAATTATGACTAGGTTCTTATATCCCTTTTAGTTATTTTTCGAGAAACAAGTAATTTTGAAAAAAAATCTTGGAAAAATTTAGCCAAGCAATGGCCACACTGATCTGTCAAATTTCCGATGACGTTCTTAGTAACGCAAATTATTTGAATATTCATTGGTTGTATTATTCATCGGACTTTTCAGAAATAAACAAAGGATTACTTAAACATAAACTTTATTGCATGATTTTTTTTGCCATTTATCTTCAAAGAGTGCGCCCTCGTTCTTGCCTTTTATATTTTCTTACTTCTACTTATTTATTTGGCAATGTCTTTATAACTTGTTAATATTAGTAATAACCTTTCTAGTTTCTTGACCCGGGGAGACCCCGTGTAGGAGATATGTATATATATATATATTTAGGGTTATAAAGAAAAAAAACACAAAATTCATTGCAAAAATTTACTCCTTAAAATATCTATATTGACTGACGTATATCTAAACTCCAATGACCTCTATTAATATGGATACTAGACAGGCTTGAAGCCTTAATATTATGTGCCTAGTTGTTGATTGGAATCTTCAAATCAACACAAAAAAATAGCCGACATTTTCAAATAGCAGCTCCTAGACTCCTCATTACTTATTTGTGGAGGTCTACTAGAAATGGTTGAACATTAATCAAGACTCCTGTTTCCTAGACAACTAGTTACAGGCAAAGGTCAAGTAAAACTGGCCAACTAATATCTAGTATAATTAGACACCCGTTGCTTAGTAGTTATTTCCAGGGGTCAAATAATATTGGTTGGTAGTATAATCTAGTTTATTTAGACCCACGTTGTCTAGTCATATTGTGGTACGTGGAGGTCAGTTAGGGTTGGTCGACCGCGGTGCCGAGGACCGCACCACTATACGCCAGGTCCCAGTAATGTTCCACTCCGTGCTTTTGGAAATGTTCCCGCGCCTGTTTCTCTGTCGGCATCACCTGTACATTTTGTTTAAGTTTTTATTTCTGCACTAAGGTAGACCCTTAGTGTACTTTTTATTACTATCTTACTAATATTATAAATGCGAATGTTCAGATGTATGATGGATTTACAAATTTCGTTGAAATTTGGCATAAATTCATAACACTAGTTGTCGCCCGCGACTCCGTCTGCGCATTAGAAAAACTTTAGTAGCCAATGTGTTCTTCCGTCTATGTGTTCTACATGTATACCAAATTTCAATAATATCCATCCATCCATCTAAACATACGCATTTATAATATTTGTCTGATAAAACACATAGGAAGTTATTAAGTTTTTCAAGCGATATTTGGTCAATATTAGGGTAAACAAACAGTTATGGTCACCTTAAACTTGATTTCTCCAAATGCGCGATGTTTGGTGACACCCTCCCACACAAGATGACACGCGTTGGGCACCTCCGCACCCTCCGCGTCCTTCACTATATCCTCCTCCCATTTAATACGATGCAGCATCAGCCTGATTAACAGAAATAAAAAAAAAACTGAAAAATTGTTTATGACCACGCAAAATATACAGAAATTTGAATATTTTAGTTCTTTTTAAATGATTGACCGTTGGTGTTTGATAGAAAAATCACTGTATAAAACATATCGTCATCATTGTCGTTATTTTTGACAAAAAAGAGTTAACGATATGTTTTAAACTGAGATATTGCTCTCAGAAATCCATGGTTACTCAGTGTTTTTATTATTATATTAAACCGATTTTGACGAGTAAGGTGTCATTGGATTCATATTATTATGGTCAATTAGTCAGGTTTTTACTTCATCATCAGCTAACTATACGTCCCCACCTCA
>NW_013531873.1:113172-226837 GCF_000836235.2 Papilio xuthus | reverse complement strand
GTGACACCCTCCCACACAAGATGACACGCGTTCGGCACCTCCGCGCCCTCCGCGTCCTTCACTATATCCTCCTCCCATTTTATACGATGCAGCATCAGCCTGATCAACAAAAATAAAAAATAAAAACTGAAAAATTGTTTATGACCACGCAAAATATACAGAAATTTGAATATTTTAGTTCTTTTTAAATGATTGACCGTTGGTGTTTGATAGAGAAATCTAGATATAAAACATATCGTCATCATTGTCGTTATTTTTGAAAAAAAAAGAGTTAACGATATGTTTTAAACTGAGATATTGCTCTCAAAAATCCTTTGTTACTCAGTGTTTTTACTATTAAACCGATTTTGACGAGTAAGGTGTCATTGGATTCATATTATTATGGTTAATTAGTCAGGTTTTTACTTCATCATCAGCTCACTATACGTCCCCACCTCAGGCTCGGAGCCTACCCAAAGTTAAGTTACTTATCAAACAATATTTCAGCCAAAGTAGAGTTATCTAGTCACGACAGAGATTCTTTCTAAGTCAGAAAGAAACCTTTATAAGCGAAAAAGCAATCCTTTGAACTCTCTCTCGACCTTGAACCCCTACTCTCGCTGTCTCTCTCTCTCTCTCTCTCGCTCTACGTGTGTGTGTGTGTTGTGTGATTGTACCTTTTATATTTATCATGTTGTTTAGGTCCCCCCTCCACGACAACGAGACAGCAGCCGCGGTGCAGCAGCACGCACCCCGTCATGTGAAGCTGCTTCGCGTTCACTTCCACTTTGAACTTAGCTGAGGCGCATTCAAACAGATCCTTCACTCTGAAACAATACAATACTCACAAACATTATTTAAACAATAATGAACACACTTAATTGCTAGTTGATTTCGCTAAAACGGCGAAATTACTGTTGCCCATAGACATCAGCATTTATAGATGAAGTACCTACTTTTAATTAACTAAGAAAGTGACGCACGGAAAGATAATATTTCCCCTTCCTATACGTCTCCTACATCAAATAGCTTTCCCATAATTTCCTTATAAGAAATGGGTTGGAAGGGAAAGAGGAGTAAAATAAGTCCTCCGGGACGCACACTCATCAGACTGCAGACAGCAGTTGTAACTTTCACTCGAGGCGTGTCTTCTGTGTGCTCGTGGTATGGACAAAAAGATGACAGCCCCCCATTTCTATACGTCTCCTTCCCTTCCAGTTCCTCAAGGAAAGATCCTTAGTAGGGAACGGGTGGGAAGGGAAGGGACAAAAGTAACAATGGAATAATGTCTCACCTATAAACAGCCACGTGGACACCTAGTGATGTATCTTCCCTTATCTTCCTGTCAATCTGTAACCAAATAAGACTTAATTAAAACACGTTAATAAAAAGAAAATTTTAAATTAACTAACTTTTAACAGTGGTAGAGCGAACTTTAACATGTTCGCACGAAATGTCCAGACTCGCCCGGTGATATACCACGAACACACAAAAGACACGCCTCAAGTGGAAGCTATTCCAACTACACGATGATGAGTGTGCGTCCCGGAGGTCTAATTTAGTCCTTTTTCCCTTCCTACCCTTTTTTATAAGGAAAGGATGAGAAGTGGAAGTGGACTTTCCGGATGAGAGGATGCATGGAAAGGGAAAATATTTTCTTTCTGTGCATCCTCTCCTCCGTCGATCAAAGTTAGACAACGCATATGCAATTGCGTATGTCTATGGGCAACGGTCACTTCCCTATATCAGCGATTTCAGGTGGCCGCTCGCTCGTTTGCCACCATATAATAAAAAGCTGTCGCCTGCGACTTCGCCTGTATTCAAAAAGTAGCCTATACATGGTCTACCTATCAGCTACCTTCCAGACAAAGTTCTGTCAAAATCCAGGTGTTGCGGTGACTACACGAAACTAACTCAAACTTGCTGACAGACATACAGAAAGACAATAATTAACAGTATCAAAATTGTTTTGAAATGACTTAGTTTTTTTTTATTTTTAATACTACGAAGACAAAGTCGCGGGTTCCAACTAATAAAACTGGCTCCACTTAATAAAACTGGAGTATCTGTATGTTACCTTAAAGAAAAATATAATATTTCTTACACGTTATATATTTGCGTTGCTAATAACGAAAAAAAACAAATTTAAAAGTCTGTCTGCCTGTCTGCAAGCTTGTGTTTGTTCCTGATAATCTTCAGAATGTCTAGATCGATTTTGACGAAACTTTGACTGGAAGATAGCTGATGTATGCAGGCATGTTTTTAATTCCAAGCTGACAAAGTAGCTGACTAAAGCTAGATTAGAATAAAACCATTAAGAAACATCCTACCTTTTCCCTCTTCTGTTCCTTTGTGAGTGCCCTCGCCTTGTTTGCATCCTGGTGCGTCTTCTGTCGCTTGGCGATCTGTTCCCGCACCTTCGCCTCAATGGCGGTCGGATCTTGTACAGCCTCCGTACCCAAAGCACGCATTAGATTCGATATCCTATACACAAATATATATATCCTATAAGACGCCCATACTCCATCCGCGTGAAATAAAAAAAAACTTGATTAGTAGCCTATGTGTTCTGCCAGGGTATGTTCTACATCTGTGCTAAATTTCATCAAGATCCGTTGATCTGTTCCGGAGACATCTTCAAACAAATATCCAGAGTTTCGCATTTTTAATATTAGTAAGAAGTTAAATAGATGAATTATTCCAAAAGAATTTGACGTCTGATCGAAAGTTGATTTTAAAATTTGTCATTTTTCTCACAGCTATATAAAACTAGCTGTCGACCGCGACTTTATCCGCGTGGATTTAAAAAAAAACTTAATAGTCGATGAGTTCTTCCAGACTATGTTCTATGTCAAATTTCATCAAGACCCATGCAGCCGTTCTGGAGTTACCTTCAAACAAACATCCATCTAAACATTCGCATTTATATTAGTAAGACTTACCTGAGTTTAGGTTCCGGTGGTGCTTCCAGACCTAATCTGACCTTCTCCTGCTCCTCCTTCCAAGCTTCACGTCTGCTCTGTCTTCTTAACTTCTTCCTCTCCTTCTTTGTGAGGAAGACCGGCATATACGTCGGCTTTAATGGCTCCGCTAAGAAATAAAATAAAAACTTAAATAATTAAAAAAAATGGGACCAAATGACACGCAACATCATTTAAATATAAAAAAGAATTTTGAAAATCGGACAACCTATTTCGTAGTTACCAAAATATACAGACGAATTATGAACCTCCTCCTTTTTGATGTCATTTAAAAAATACAGTCTACTTTTGGTGCATGAGACCAAAATCTAGATATAAAACATATTGTCATCCCTGTCATTATCTTTGACTAAACATAGATGACAACATGTTTCCCCTAATTAAATCAATCCATTTCTCTTCCCTATCCTTTGCTTATCAGGAGAGGGTGGAAAGGAAGAGACTATTTGTTTCATATGTGATATATACATTAATGTATTAAAAATGTAAAAACAAAATGGTAGTCAATCTTACTAATATTATAAATGCGAATGTTTAGATGTTAGTTAAAGGTATCTTCAGAACAGCTGAACGAATCTCGATGAAATTTGTCATACATATAGAACATAGTCTGGAAGAACACTTAGGATACTAATTAAGTATTTTTTAATCCCGCGCAGACAGAGTCACGGTCGACAGCTAGTTATCAATATGCGTATTAAAGTGAACAGGATATTGTTTAAGATAAACGAGATTTAAAATGTAAAAAATATTGTCCTTGAAACGACTTTGATTATATTTTGTTACACAATTGTACTGATGGTTCAGGGGTTTAAGCACTTGCAATCTGCAGATACTGGGTTCGAAACCCGCCATGTACCGATGTGTTTTTCCATTTCCGATTTACATATGTACATTTATCCGACGTTATGGTGAAGGAAAACATCGTGATGCTGCACATATCTGAGAAGAAATTCAAAGATATGTGTGAAGTCACTGCACTTGGCCAGCGTGGCTGACTATGACCTAATCACCCTTAACTTAGGGAAGGCTCTGAGCCCCTCGGTGGGGATGTATAGCTGATGAAAAGATGAAATATTTATTATCCGAGACTCGGTCTACGCGAAATTATAAAAAAATCGTAAGCTATATGTTATTCTAGACTACAATCCATATGCCAAACTAAGTGTTGCCCGCGATTCTGTTAGCGCAAAATTAAAAAAAAACTTAATAAGTAGCCTTTTGTCTTCCAGACTATATTCTACATCTATTTTATTCTTATATATTATTCTATTTCATTAAGTTCCGTTGAGCCTGAAGATACCTTCAGACATACATTCATCTAAACATTCGCATTTATAATATTAGTAAGATGTAACTTTAATATGATTTTACTTAAAAATTATAAATTATGTTATTTACAATTATTTCTGAACATTTTATGATTCAAATTTAACCAATTTCGTGGAACTACGATCAGTACAAGTAAATACGCGTTTCCACGAATGATAACGAGACGGAAATGCTGTCATCTTCATCAATACTAATATAAAACATTTATCATACAGTCTGTTTGTATTACTTCACAAATCAAAATCGAACAATACATTATATTTAAAAAAAAAAACTATTTGCATTCTAACCAAAGATATAAAAATAACATTTATTTCTAAAGAAAAATAACATTTTATTTTTTAAATTGATATAAAAAACGGCTAAACACTGACGTATATACGTCCGGTGTCGGCACCGACTAGTTTCGAGCACATCGGGGGCCCTTCATCAGGATGAGTGGTACTGGTATTATTACGCGGACGTGGTCCGTCGCTCAGTTTTTTTTTATTTTTAGAATGCAACTTGTTTATTTTAAAAAGATCTTTAATCTTTTCATTTTCTTAAGAATAATATTTGTTTTTTTTTTAGAATTCAACTATTTATTTTTAGCAACTATTTTCTATAATAGTAAATTACTCAAAAAATACGCATGAAATTTATTCCTTTTTAATCATAGATCATAATCTGAAAGAACACATCATCTACTTTTTTTTAATTAAACAAGTACAAACGAGTGAAGCAACTAGTTTCACAACATATATGATAAACCTAACCGCATTCAATTTACAGTACGCGAATAACATTCATACAATAAAGTTAAACATAATGTTACTCGAATTATATATTATCGCGGCCATAGTTACAATAAGTGGAAAAATAAATAATTACAATATTAAAAACCATCCATTGGATATACGAGTAAAAAGACATGTACAAATTAAAAACGAAGAAAATAAAAAACCAAATGAAAACGTAGTAACAAAAGAGGATATATACAAAAATGGAACTTTAAAAATCGATGAATTAAAAAAACTACATATAAATATTTCAATAGAGGAAGACAAGTTAAATAAAAAAGAAAATAATTGGAATCATCAAAAACAAACAAAAACTGTAAGTAACTTAGTTAAATTCACAAATAAAAACACTACAACAGAGAAAAATAACAAAAATACAGCACGATTGGATAAAAATAAAAGGAAAAGCTTACAAAAGTTACAAGAAATTGTAAATAATGATGAAGGAAAATACGTAAATAATAACAAAGACTTACAAGTAAACGGTGAAGATGAGGAAATCAATGAAGATATCGACTTACTATTAGATTTAATATTTAGTAAGAAAAATTACGAGAAATTTAATCAAAACCAACAAACTAACTTATATAAAGATAATTTCGCATCAAAAATGAATGAAGATGAAAAAGAAAATAAGATTTATATTAAACCATCCATCGAATTATTTTATAGTTCAACGAATGAAAAACTATTAAAGAAAAAAGAAGGAATATCGTTCACTTTATCAGCTAATGAATTGAACGAAAGAACTAAACAAATTAATGACAGAATGAAATCTTCGATAAATGAAAATTTTGTCAAAAATAACGACGATTTGGAAGAAAAAAACAATGAAGATTCATCAAATCGTATAAAAGAAACAAAAATTATTAATAATAATACTTTACAAGACTCAATTGTAAAACAAATATTAGAAAAATATGATAAAAAAGTGCGGGAACGAAAATATCTTTGGCCGTTTGAAAAAAAAACAAAATCACAATTCAATCGTAATAAGAGAAACGTAACATATGGAAGAATTAACCAAAATGACCCAAACAGAAATGGATATTTCCAAAACATATTTAATTCGAGTCATCACAACAATTTACTTTATTATAACAAAAATAATAGAACAATCCAATATCAAAACCAACCAAATATAAATAATTTTGGCGCCAACAGAATAACCGAAAACAGTTATTTTCCAACTAGTTACAATAACGGTTATAACCAACAGAATAACAGAAATAACTATTATTATAAACCAGTTAACAACCCTAGTTATCAACCTATTAACAATCCTTACAGATTAAATAATGAACAATCAAATATACCTAATCAGAACCAAAATACTGGATACAGAAATAATAACAACAATGGTTATCCAATAAATAATAATAAAAATCCATACAATACTAACCCAATTACATCACACAATGGATTGCATTTCAATCCATATGGATACTATCCATACCAACCCAATAATCCAAACTTACAAACCAATCCAACAAACAACTACAAGAAAAACCAAAATAACGGATATAACGTTAACAGTTACGAAAATAACTCGATAAATAGCGTAACGGTTACATCAACGGAGAATGTTCCAGAAACAACTTCCAGTACATCAGCACCTGTTATTTTGGAAAGCTGTTTTTTGTGTGCGTCTATGGGTTGTCCATCATTTTTTAAAAGAATAGGATTTTTATGTGTTGATCCAAATAAAGTAAATTAATATTATATTCTTATTTTATTTCTAAATAGAAATTAAATAAAAGATTAGTAGCGAAATGCGAATAAAAAATGAATAAATAGTATCCTATGTCCGTCTCCTGGCTCTCAGCTACCTCCTCACTTATTTCAGGCATATCGGTAAAGCCGTTCTTTTATATATAAGATCATAAACAACTTATTTCTTTTTTTTACAATATTTTTAATAAAAAAGTCAACTTACTGGGCGGTCTCAACTGCTGCGGATGTTCAACAAGGTTGGTGATGGCATCTTCATTCAGATTCTCTACAATATCATCATCTCCCACATTACATGCGTCCACTCTCTGTATGTCAGTCCTGCTGTCTCCTGTCGGCGCACTTCTCTTTCTCTTCTCTTCTCTCTCTTCTGGAGTCATCAGGATTACGCTGTCCCACCTTAAAATAGATAGTAGATTGAGTATTTTTCAATATCTTAAAAGATACTAGCTGTCGCCCGCGATTCCGTCTGTGCTTAATTATAAAAAACACCTTAATAAGTCACTTATGTGTTCTATTCGATTATGTTCTATTTATGACAAATTTCAGCGAGATCTATGCAGCTGTTCTGATGATATCTTCTAACATACATCCATCCATCCATCCAAACAATCCCTTTTTTAATACAAGTATTGGATAAGCGAGAATCTTCTAGAATCAAGAATCCTTGTCCGGTTCCGAAGGACCAAGGTAAGCGAGAAAGTACGATGGGAGAAAAAAAAGCCTTCTTGCTTATCCAGGTATGTATACAAAATAGAATGTCTAGAATGTAGACATTTTGAAGTGTAATATGTCTAGAATATCGTATAATACTTTCGCCTGATATTTCAGTCGTAGCGGAAATCAAAGCTTAATAAGTAGCCTATGTGTTCTTCCAGACTAATCGTGGGTTTCCGAAACATAAAATAGAAATTCATTAAAGAAAATGTTATATCTGTTTTGTTAAATATAACGACAGGACTGATGATGTTATACAGAAATTTTAATCTCGGAAACCCACCATATCTCCTTATACTAAATTTCATCAAGATCCTTGCTGTTTTGGAGATATATAGTAACAAACACACAAACATTGGCATTTATAATATTAGTAAGATATGCACACGATTGAGCGTCGGTGGCTCAGGGGTTACTTGACTTGCAATCTGCAGGTCCTGGGTTCGAATCCTGACATGTACCAATGTGTTTTTCCATTTCCGATTTACATATGTACATTAATCCGAGGTTACGGTGAAGGAAAACATGGTGATGCTGCAAATATCTGAGAAAGTCAAAGATATGTGTGAAGTCACTGCACTTGGCCAGCGTGGTTGACTATGGCCTAATCACCCTTAACTTAGGGTAGGCTGCGAGTCCCTCAATGGGGATGTATAGTGAGCTGATGATGTAGTCACTGACCACTCAATGTCTGGCAGACGGTCAGAGTCGGGCGTGTCCGCGGCGAGTAGGGCAAGCTTCGTGGCTGAAGAAATGCCAGTCTTGCGTGCGATCTGACTTATCTCATTCTGCAGCTTCTCCAGTTGTGCCTAAAATAGACCTTATGCGTTAAGTTATAAGGTTCAATGTTGAATACTACGTTAATTTTATATATTGGTCCTTTGAGCAGGGATATAAATACTGTAAGATGTATTTTGTTTAAGCTAAGTGAGAGTGTTGATAGCTAAAGGTTCAAGCATGGAATCTGCAGATCCTGGGTTCAAATTCCGTCATGTACTTATGTGTTTTTAATTTTTTTTTAAGATTCAGTAGAAAGGGAATTTGGCTGCTTAAATAGGAGTCAAGGCGATGTAGTTGGTTCGTGTGTTCGTGTGTTGGTGTACCTTCATGCGGAGCCTGTCAGCGAGATGTCGGAACTTGCCGGGCTCGTTGAAGCGCAGAGCACGTCGAGTGCGCACAGCGGGCTTGGTGTCGACGCGGTCGTCGTACCAGGGCGCGCTGGCTGCCGGCACGCTGGACGCTGACCCGCTCCACAGCTGAGCCTTGAACTCCTCGCGACGTAGTGCACGGATGTTCGCCTTCAACGTATTATTTTTAAGATTTTTTTCTACGACGAGGTTGGATCGCCCAGGGCATTTAGTCTCCTTTCCCTTCTAATTTTCTTATAAGGAACTAATGGGAAGGGGAGACTTGATGAAAGAGATATCTCCTCTTCCATCGATTAAATTTTGGCAAGGTACATGCATTTACGGTTGTCTGTTGGCAATGATCGTTTCGCTATTTTGACGAATTCATGCGGCCGCTCCTTTAGGGAGGGGAGCATGGTCAAAAAAATAAAATCCAGTAGAAATCTAGCCCATGGCGTTAGAACTAAGGCCATTATAAGGTTTCAGGAAGACTACAGGAAAAAAAAATTCCAGAATAATAACAATAACGTTTCCTTACAGCTGTTGTAAGAAATTAGACAATAAATGTAAGGATCAAGTTTACCTTGAGCGTGGGCGCGACATGTGTGAGCTGGACTCTCTTCCCGCTGGTGTCCACAGTGCGACCCTCTCTGTCCAGTATGAGGGGTGCAGGACCCGTGTTACCTGCTGCAGCCAGCGCTCCACCTACAATTATAGTCAAACAGCTAACTTAAATCTTCATTATCAAACTTCTTTATTAGTAAGATTGTTTAATAGATTGTAAAACTGCTATCTCTATTTTGTCAAAGACAATGACAGAAATGACGATATTTTATATACAGAGATTTTTCTCTCAAAAACCCACGGCTAATGGTTTAATTACTAGCTTTGTTCAAAGTTTAAATATGCTTCACCTGCCAACTTCCTCTGTATCCTCGCCTGCAGTTCAGCTATCTTCCTCTGCTTCTCCAACTCCTCTTGACTCAAATGCGCTACAGCTGTAATACAAATCATAATACGTCAAAAAACACAAAAACCTGACAACATACTATACTGTCTGCACTATGTTTTCATTTAATTACACGCAAACGTAACCGCTGGCAAATGCTAGTATTGTAATATATAAGAATCACACCAACTATTGGTAGAAAAATCACAAAATCAATACTTTTTGCTTAAAGAAACAAAAAAAAACACATTAAAAAAAATATAAAAATTAGTGTAATAAAAAAAAATTAAATGACAAGTTGACAGACGTGCAAGTTTGAATTCGACGAAATAGCGAAGCGATCACTACCCATAGAGATCTGAAACTGCTGATGCATAGCTACCTCAAATGAAAGAGGAGGGAATTAACAGAAAAAAGATTCTTATGCTTCCCATTGCCAATCCACTACCCATTCCCATCATTTCTTTATAAAAAAAAAGAAGGAAAATGACTAAAATGAATCCTCCGGAACACTCATTAGACTGTAAAATGTTAGAAACAAAATTAATCACTGTGCCGGTCAGCACAACACTAGTCTTATTGAGATGTCGACACTTGTATCCCCTCACTAATAGAATTTGACACTTGACGTTAACAGGAGCGCTTCATAAGCACCATTCGAGATTTTTTATTAGAATCATTTGGTCTAAGTAACAATATTTTATATTTTCAATTTCCACTTGACGCCTTTTGTGTAAAAAACAAAACTCACATGGCTTTGAATAAAGCACAGGCTTGATAACACTTGGCGGTGGTATGGCATTATTCTGCTGCATCTGTACTTTTAGTTGCTGGGCCGCTGCCACCGCTGCGTTCACACTCGGCCTCTGTTCACCCTTCATCGCTAACAAAGCTCGCTTGCGCTCCTCTATCTCCTTCTGTGCGTTCGCCATCATCAACTGGAATACAAAGAAATGTTATTAATATAAGCTATCGCCCACAACTCTATATGCATCGAAAAAAAAATAATAGCCTATGTGTTCTTCAAGACTATGTTCTACATTTATGCCAAGTTTTAGTTATCCATGTAGCTGATCTGGAGAGAGATAGTAACCAACATCTATTCATCCATTCATCCAAACATTCACATTTATATTATTTGTAAGATAAGTAATATGTACTATTCAATTATTTAATTGTAATTTTCTTATTCTTAAAATGTTTTGTTTCTAAATGATAATAAGTTTAATACAAAATAATATAAAATACCTTAATCTTATCCGCACTAAGTCCTGCCATCTTGGATCCGACAGTCTCTCCTTCAGGTAGAATTATTGGCAATTCCATCCCATTACCATTATTCTTCTCATCCTCTTTCTCCTGTCTCTCCTTCTCAATTTTAGACTCCCGCTTCTCTTCTTTGATCTCTTTTTCATCATGTCTTGACCTGAAAAATTGATTTAGAAACATTTAAAATTGGAACCCTGCCTGCATATAAGTGCCATGTAGTACACCTATGACCTCAAGGTATTATATAGCATCTGCAGAACCCAGATTCTGATTGAACCCTAAACCTAAATATTTTGAACATTCTGCATCTATTTCCAGCAAAAAGTTTTTTAATTATTTTTTCTATGTCTACTATAGCGTTTAACATGTTAATTGGTATTAAGGGTGGACCCTTCTTGAGTAATATCATTCAAAAGGTTTAATGTTTATGTTCAACTGTAAACTAATTAGTAATTACCTCTTTGTATCTCTATCCTTGTCACTTGAAGACTCATATTTTCTCTTAGATGACTTTGAACTTGATATTAGTTCCTGTGCCAAAGCCAACACTTTGTCTGCTAGTTTACTTGCTTTCTTTGAATCTATGTGGGATGATATCTTGTCTATGATTTTCCTCCGTTCATAGCTGTGAAAGGTTAAGATCATATAATTATTTGAATTTTGAATAAAAATTGCGACGACACAACTTCCTAGTGGAATCATAGAAATATAAACTTTAAACAGATAACAATAAGAGTTAAATCTGAACATTAGTTACCCATTAGTCAGGCAAGACGCAACTGTTGACAAAAGCGAACTATCCGATTTCCCAATTGTGCGATAAATTGCACGATCTAACGACGAACGCAAGTCGTCCACTTCACGTCTAGACAGCTGCAAAGCCATTATCTCCACCGAATATAAAGATCAAATTGTTAATTTTGAGGTTATGCTCCAGGTATCACAATAAATCACAAATATAACACAATCACAGGTTTCCGACACTCGATTTTGCCAGATGTATCATTACTTTCGCTTCATTTCATAATAATAATGTATTTTTAAATATGTTTTGTAAATATAAGCGACATTTGTTACGTTTGACGTAAATAATAGACAATTTCAGGAGTTTCGGTGTTTGTGTCAATAAGTAAGTATTTCCCAAACCTCACAAAAATATCTTTCCAAGAATTTTCTTTTACGATCAATTTTTCCTTTTTCTACTTAAAGTTATTTTATATAATGATTTTCTATTCATTAATGTTTTATTAGGTGCTTAATGGGTTATTATAATTTTTTATTGATTATTTTGTCCATTTCCGTTTAAAGAAAATTTCCCGTAATATGGGTAACGATGTTTTAAGCATTTGTCTATTGTACAACGTTCCAATTTAAGTTTTTACCAAAATGTTAAAAAAGTGTCTACAATCACATTTTAATCCTAAATCCGTTTAATTTAAAATTTTCTACCTAAGTTTAATGCACTATTCATATAATTAAAAATGTTTAACATATCTTTATAACAACTATTCTAGACACTCCTCGGTTAATTTTGTAGAAAATATTTTGTTTATTTCATGTTAAATGCTTGAAACGTATCGCATAGTAGTTGGGTTTGTTTAGCTTGTTTCGGCAAACTAGGGATTTATTTGATTTTTAACTAATTTAATACTGCCAAACTAATTGTAAAGCTACTAAAGAGAAGCTTTTTACAAATATCTCATTCATTATTGTTTTAATAAACTTAACAAACATAACCTCAATATGTCTGATGATGAAGAAGTGGTGATAAAGAAGACCAAACAAGTCCACTATGGATCTCTTGAAGAACAAGAGAAAGCACGGCTGGCTGCCCTTGCCGCCGCTGTCAGGGAAGGGGTCGAAGACAATGGAGGAAAAGAACTTGGTGATATTCAAATTTCAAGTGGTAAGTTTTGTAAACTTTGATTAACTTCAACTATTTATCCTTCGTTCAAGCTTTCATTATGTATCATATCTGTTAATTTTCAACCAGATTACTTCCTTTAGATAGTAGCTTTGTAAATAATTTACAAATAGTTTCACTTAATGTATGTTTGAATTTCCAGAATACATGGAACTGGAAGAGGAAATGTCCAAAGACAAGAAAGCTCTACTGGAAGAGTTTGAAAGGAGGAGAAAAGCAAGACAACTGAATGTATCTACAGATGATGACGAGGTAAGGATGTTGTGACAAGTTTTGAATCTAATTGTGTTGTGATTATTAAATGAAATTTCACTAAAATGGCCAAGTAAATGTTCTGTGTATCAGGTGCGCAGAAGTCTGAGACAACTTGGTGAGCCGGTGTGCCTGTTTGGTGAAGGCCCAGCTGAGAGGAGAGTCCGTCTACGTGATCTGCTTAGTTAGTAAGTGAATATTTTAACTAATTTTCCATTTAAACAACTATTTTAACTCCAGCCCTAATAGTTTAAATTTTATTTTAGTACTTAAGTGTATTATAATTCTATCATATAATTTGAATTAGGAACGGCTTAAGTCGCGTAAGCTCATCTGGTGATGGCACAGACTAGTTCCAGACCCATTGAGGGTCCATAATCAATTTATTATAATTAACCAAATTTTAAACAATTTATTTGCTAACCATTACGAAAAGTATGTAAATTAACAATTGAACATTGAAATACAGTCAAAGCTGGAAAAGAGAGTTCAAGGACCCATGACTTTTCTCACTTGTAGATATTTATCTTTTACCCGAGTTTCTTGCTTACGGAGGTTGATCATTAGCCAGACAAAGACTTTAACTGTTAAATCTTAACATTTTTTATTTTAATTCATAAATTACAAGAATAATCGTGAGCTAAAGTTTATAATTTCAAACTATTCCAGTCTTGGAGAGGATGCTATACATAAGAAGTTAGAAGAGGAAGAAGCCAGGATAGAGAGAGACAGAGGACGGGAAGGTACCTGGTATCATGAGGGTCCTCCGGAACTGAGAGATGCGAGGCTGTGGATCGCTAGATATTCATTGCCTAGAGCTAAACAACGGTAAGTATAGACGGACATTTCTTACCATATTTTGAAATTTACTTTTTTAACCGTGTTTTTTTCTATGGCATCTACCACGGAGGGTTTTGGCCAAGTCTAGTTTTTGAAGGTAACAAAAACAAAGGCTGGTTGTAAGTAATGTTATCCTGTCCAGGTTAACAAAGGCCCGTGAAGAGCTGAAGCTACCAGGCAGCGTGCGCGCCGCAGCAAAACAGGAGTCACAGAGGAAGGCCTCCGCTATGTCTATATATTGCAGCCAGGTCTGTTATTTCTAGAACTTTGATTAGCTAGGTTTTCGTTTTTTTTTGTCATTTTTCTTGTTCATACTTCTTTATGTTTGCATAATCCATTTCTATGTGTACATCTTCTGATACCGCTGGAAGAACACATAGGCTACTTGTTAATATTTTTGTTATTTTTCAGATAGGTGACAGTCGTCCTATCAGCTTCTGCAGGTTTAGTGATGACAGTCAGATGCTCATCACCTCCAGCTGGTGAGTACACCACCTCACTACTCACCATTAATTAAAAATAATTGTTTATTATTGATTATAACGCCATCTACATTTAAAGTAATTATTTTTAAATTTAATTAAAATTGATTACACCGCCATCTATATTAAAATATTTGTCAAAGTTTCATTTTAAAATTGTTGATAACACCATTTATATAAAAAACATTTAACGTATAGATTTTTTTTGTAATTATTTGACGTAAAAATAACAATTGTTCCCAGGTCAGGTCTGATCAAGGTGTGGTCAGTGCCGGAGTGCACTCCGCTGCAGACCCTCAAAGGACACACCTGCAACGTCAGCAGCGCAGTCTTCCATCCACAGGCTGCTCTGCCAACTCACTTCCAGCACAAGGTTTTAATATAAACTATATATATGTAGAAGGATAAAATAAATCAAAGCATAAAAAAATAAAATGGCGTAGCTTTTGACATCTTATTATAAGGCAACCAACTTCAGAGAGCGCTCATTAGCTCGTCGACTTTCAAGGTGATAGGTCGTGTCGAAGTATTCTGTAAATTAACGGCTGATTGTTTGTTCGTCATTTTGTAAAAGAGTTAAATTATATTTTATATATCCACGCGGACGGAGTCGCGGGCGACAGCTGATATTTTATAAAAATTACAGATAAACAATGCAAAAGATGGCACAGACACGGAGTCTATGGAGACTGATGAAAAATCAGAAGTTTGTACAATGGCGTCCTGCGCTTACGACGGTAGTGTTCATCTGTGGAACTTTGCCGGGTTCGTATTTTATATTATAAAGTGACACACAAGTCAGCGACATAAATTCGCCAAAATGGCGAAGTGTCGGCAATCTGCAATTTACAAACGTTGCCTACCATTAATTGACGAAGGAGATGCACAGAAGCATATTTATTCTTCATATCTTCACTTCTCTGCTAAATACACCCTTTTCCAACCATTTCTTTTAAGAAAAGGATGGGAAGATGTGTATTTGACAGAGAAGATGAAGTATTAAAATTGGAAATTTCCTTTTTCTGTGTGTCACCTCCATTGTTTCATGCGGGGTTAGGTAACGCATCTGCAGTTGCGGATGTCTGGGTAGTGGTCGCTTCGCCATTTCTGCGAATTCATGTAATCGTTTGCTCGTTTCTCACCTTTTGCCGTAAAAAAAAATGTTTTTATTGCATGTTATACGTTTCAAATGATAATTGAAATTAGTTTGATATCTCAAAATAATTAGATTTTAATAAAATCTTTGTAACTTATAATTTTTAGTCTTAACATTTTAAAAGACAAGGATTCTTTATGTACTTGAATAGTTTTCTTGTATTTATAAAAATCCTATATACTTGTATACAGTGAAGGTCCGATGGCGTCGTTGGAGGGTCACGGGCCGGCTCGTGTGGCGCGCGTCGAGTTCCATCCCTCTGGCCGCTTCCTCGCCACCACTGTCTTTGACAACTCCTGGAGACTCTGGGACCTCGAGACTGGTTTGTATACCATTTTAATAATCTTACTAATATTATAAATGCGATTGTATAATTGTATTTAAGGTACTAATTAATGATTTTTTAAATTGTATGCGAACAAAGTCGCGTGCAAATGCTAGTCATGTAATACATAGATGATTCTTATATTCTATATGAAGACAATAACTGTATTCTATTTGTCTTTAAAATAACTTATTAATCACAAAAACGTTATATTTCTAACAGTTTTAAAATTAATTTTTTTTAATATTAGCGCCATCTGTTGACTTTTTAAGGAAACTTAATTATTGATAACAACGCCATCTGTGTTTGATATTTGTTAACGGTTTTTCTTACAGCAACGGAGGTACTCCATCAAGAAGGACATGCTAAGCAAGTTTACAGTATCGCGTTTCAAGGAGATGGCTCGTTAGCTGCTACCGGGTAATATTTATTATATATTTTACTATATTATAGTATGACTAGAAATATAAAAAAAACTCACCATATTGTAGAAAAATATAAAACTAATTTATTAACGTATACTAGAGCTTCCGGGATTTTTATATTATTTGTCTATAGTTATGCAATATTTAGTTTATTTTTAAATTTTGTTATTCTCAGTGGTATGGACGCGTTCGGTCGCGTGTGGGATGTGCGCACTGGACGCTGCGTCATGTTCCTGGAGGGTCATCTCGGCCCTGTGCTGGGCGCTGCCTGGCATCCAGCAGGACACCGCCTCGCCACCGCCGCCGCTGACCACCAGGCACGTTCTTACATACAAACATTAGTGTTCCTTCTATAAGACATAGCTGTCGCCCGCGATTCCGTCCGCAGGGGATTAAAATAAAACTTAATAAGTAGCCTATGTGTTCTTCCAGACTATGTTCTACATCTATATCGAATTTCTCGAGATCCGTTAAGGAGTCCTGGAGATACATTCAAACAAACATTCATCTAAACATTCGCATATATATAATAATAGTAAGATTTTGTTTATTTCTCAGGCAAAAATTTGGGATATAAGAAAGCGAGCACCAGTTTACACGATACCTGCGCACACGCATCTAATTAGCGGTGAGTACAGAATCTGACAAAGGTTTAAATTATATTAGAAAGTTATGCTTTATTACATTTTCACAGACGTGAGATATCAGCGCAGCCATGGTCACTATCTGGCGACCAGCTCGTATGACGGCAGCGGCAAGCTCTGGTCTGACCCCGCCTGGCATCCACTGCGCACACTCTCCGGACACGACAACAAGGTAAAAACGGACAACCCCTGCATCTGCATACTAACAGACACCCCCAAAATTAATACGCACCCCCATTCACCCCCAACATACAATAACTCACCTCAATATTCCAACATGTACCCTTAGCTCTAACATGCACCCCCAATTTACCAAAACTTACCCCAAACACACTAACATTCACCCCTTACACACGAATATGCACCCCCAACATGCATACAGACATCCCCAATACATTAAGACGTACCCCCAATACCAACATACAAACACTCAACTTGTTTATCTTTTTTTTTAATTTTTAGCCGACTTCAAAAAGAAGGTTATCAATTTGTCCGTATCTTTATTATCTGGAATAGATGTATGTTGTATGTATTTCCAGGTGATGAGTGTGGACATATCTCTAGACAACAAGTACATCGCGACTTGTTCCTACGACCGCACATTCAAACTGTGGGCTCCGGACCTTGCATAGACATTCACACTTTGTATTATATTTAAATATAAGATTTCATACATTTTATATGATTTTTATTGATAAGCTATCGCCCGTGACTCTGTCTGAGATTTAAAGAAAAACTTAATTAGTATTTGTTCTTCCAACTATGTTTTAAATCTATGACTTTCAGCGAGATTCATGCGGCTGTTTTGGAGATACATTCTTCTAAACATTCGCATTTATAATATTAGTAAGAAGTAAAATAGGAGTAAATGATCAAATATAAAAAAACAGTAAAATATATTTTTTTACGACTTAATATTGACGTTCCTTTTGTTGACTGACGAAGTTTTCGAATTGTCCAGGTGTTTTTTTTTTAATTTTTCAAAGGTGTTTAAAATAAAACAAAAATAACGATTAATAAATTCATTATAGCAATAAAATTTGTGATTCACAATATTACAAAAACCGATAGAAAAATGTTTACGAAAACTCCGAAGCTTTGGTGCAACTTTGACAAGGCTGCTCGGTGTTGCCATATGACTTAAAAACTACTAAAATAGCGAAAAATCGAAGTTATTGGTAGACTAAATCGATTTATTTTTAATAGATAAAAGATTAAGTATTTTTTAGTTACTTGCATGTTCAAAATCCCTCTACCAATAACATCGAAAACTTAATAATTCGTATTAAAAATAGTCAAACTAAACACAAGTGAAAGATATTTTAGTGCGCACAAATATTCAAATAATATACTTATAAATCTGTTTATAAGCTTTTTTAATCTATTTACCTCTCTATGGCTGGTCGATTATTGATTTTTTTCATATCTACGTACAAAAAACTTTATTATAGCAAACTTTTATACATATTTGTACTGAAATAAAAAAAATCAAGAAACTGTAAAAAAAAATTGTTTTCGCTTAAAATATTTTTATTTTGGTTTCATATTATATGTTGTACTTATTTTGAACAGAAACTTTGTTTTGCATTTTTTCGTAATTTCTAATCCAACACCGCACAAAGCTTCTAATAAAAATCTATATTTCTCTTAGCTATATATTTGAAATTTTTATCTTAATTTAGAAAGGCTCGTTTAAGGCTTTTTAAATATTTATGATATTAATATTTTTCCCTTTAAAATTTTTACCAAACAATAACTCTATATAAATATTTCATATAGTAACATTACCGATTAATTACATTTTTCGCCAATAACTTTTATATTTGCAATTAATATAAACTACAAATTGTTTACAATACAATAAAAAACAAACAATAATTAAAATAACTGAATAAATGGACATAATATGTGATAATATTTGCTTATATTTACGTTTATTGCCTAACATAAATGCTCTCTATTTTACGATAGGCATAGACATATCTCTAGGTAGAACGTTTACTAGACGCAAATGTTTGCCAGTGTAATAAAAATGTACCAAAAATCGGGAAAATATTTTGAATTTGTTAAAATGTTAATTTATACACATATTAGATTCATTAAAAACAAATAAAAATTGTGTTTTATTGTTGTAAAATTATTAATTAGTATAATTTTTTATCAAAGAGGTTCTATTCGATTTACTTCTTATGTAAATATTATAATATAAATGACAACACTGGTGAAATTTACCACAAAAATGCCTCCGGTTGTCTTGCTAACATTTTTGTACTCTGAAAACTCCGTCTAGAGATATAAGTCTACGACTATAGTATAAAACTAATAAAAACATATAACTACGTTGTGAAATTAGTATGTAAATAAGCTAGAAGAATACGCGTAACAAGAAATATTGTTTTTACTCATTAACAATTCATAGATTTAACAAATTTTTCTTCAAATCAATCTAATTCAAATAGTTTTATTTAACATCAAGACTTTTTTCAAATTAGCTTTTGGAATAATCATACGCAAGGATATAGGCGCGTTTTGCAATTTACTCATTCCAAGCGATATTGTTTCTTAATTATTTTATATTTTTTAATTAATAACTCAATCAGCTGATTAACAATCGCCATTTTGTAATACAAAGTATAGTGATGTGCATGTTACAAACTTATTCGATGTATCGATTTATGATCGCCAAAATAAGAAAATCGATATAATTGTAATTTTTTTTTCACATAGTTAAATTTAAATGCGTTTAGTATAAAAATGTTATTATTAATCAGAAAGTTTCCGTCATATGTTATTTAAACATATAATTCTGGACATGTTTAGTTTGCTTGTGTATTTTATATGTAGGTGTGTTAGGTCATTATATTCTTATACTTTAGCTTATTCGATCCAGTCGTCGCCACCGAAATCGACATTTTCTGAGAATGATGAAACATGCACCTGAAAATCCACAAAATATATATCATTATTATGGCTAAAAATAAAATCCTATAGTATACATTATTACTAGGCCTAAAAATTGAATTACTGACACCTCCATCTGAAATGAAAATCTTGTCCGTCGATTTTATATTTTGATAAAAATCATCCTGGCGTATGTTACAAATACACATTTTTACATAACCGTCACATAAAGGTCTATTATAAGTAGGCAACGCATCTGCAATTCCGCATATCTATGGGCAGTTGCTTCGCTTTTTCGGCGAATTCAGGTGGGGGATCTCTCTTTTGGAACCTAATAATAAACATTCGAAAGTTACCTCTTCCCTCGGCGAATCATTGCTGCTGAAGCCACCGCCAAGGGCATAACCCGCCAACCCTCCTGCAGCCAACGCACCTACACCCAGCCCCACCGCCGCGCCCGTGCCCAGCCCTGTCCGCTGCGGCTGACCTTGAACGTATGTCGTCTCATACCCCTACATGTACAAATTTATTTATTTAAAAATGTACTTTGATATTAAAAATATATGTAGATTTATAAAGAATACTTACACCAGCTGACTGGAATCCTGGAAAATAAAAACATTAAATTATTGGAAAGTCTATAAAAAGCCTAATTAGTCGATTTTATTACTTTTACGAGGCGATTTACTTGTAGATAGATTTTTTGCATACCATTGCGTAGAGATAATATACTTGATTATTTGCATTATTAACTTTAACTTCAATTTTCAATTAACTTTTCACAAAAATAACATTTACATAAAGGCTTCAATTTTGTTAAAACCAAATAAAAATATTTCAGATTTATAATTTCAATATTTATTACTAATAAATAAAATACACATTTTACCAAAACGCCTAATGCATCAATTGTCAACTGACAATTAGCTATAACGATTAGAATTTAGAAGAATTTTCAATCGATTCTTAATCATAATCGATTAATCTAGCTAACAAACCCTAATTACACTGACAGCTGTCAACTGTTAATAGAAATTTTAGCGTCGTAATTTTTACCAAATCGTTTTTTTACGAAATAAAACAACAAAATAATATAAATGCAAATACTGTATTAAATAATCAAAGTGCGTACATAATTTTTTAAAACAATAATAAACAACTTTCACGCTGCAAGAATCTTACAATTACATAAAAACATTAGCAACGTAGCCGAATATCTTTCTTTATATTTTATTAATTAAATAACAATTATTTAATCTATATTCAATTTCCGGAGGGAGATTCTACTTGAACATAGATTCAATAGCACACTTATCTTTTTTTAATGCCAGTGTGAAAAGAAATATAGTTTTTTAAATTAATATTACTTACGATTTTTTAAAATATTTTTATTCATATAAACATTTAATGCTTTCTTTTTTTATACATTTTATAGCAATAAATTTAGTAATCTTAAAAAGCATTTGACATTTAAAACCCAATGTTGCCAGTAACAAATCCGACTCCCTACCAAAAACAAATTTAATAATAAAAAAATAAGCTTATGCTATAATTTTTTTTGGATGAAAAATACTTCAGAACCATCCAGAGGAGAACAGTTCGAGAAAAAAATCACAAAAACACTTATATTACAATATGAAGTTGGCATATAAACGATTTTTTAAAATGAAATATATAGAATTATAAACGAACTCTTCAAACTGCGCACTTTATGTTTCTTATGGTGCACCTGAAAAATAAAATAATTCCATAAAATACTAATATACTAAAAAAGAATAAAAACTAAGATTAAATGTACCCATCTGTTTAGCTTTCTGAATTTTATCAAACTTATGTCCTTGTAATGGGATAAAAAATATGCTAAGAATTAATATTAGTCGATGGTTCCTTTTTGTTTGTATCTGAATTAAAAACAAAAATATTTATTTTTAAACAAGTGTTGGCACTACCGTATTAATAAAAAAAACACTACCTACATTGTAACATCGTCCACGTCAGCTACAAGCCATCAGTAGTAGCCTGCGTAAAAATAAAACAAAAAAAAAATAAACACAAAGCTGCTGGTTCACAAAAAAAAACTACCAAAATAGTAGAAAATAACATTGATTAATCCGACACCAACCAAGTAACCCAATGACTAAACTAGGCTAATACACAAAATAATAAGTTTTTACAAGAAAAGACACAGAAGTACCTAATATTGCCCATAGAAGAAGCAAGTAAATAAAAAAGTCGAATATAAAACTTAAAATGTCGACATTTCCTTGGTTGATATAACTTAAAAGTAGAGAATGGACGATATTGGATAAAAAGACATTAATAATTAAAACGAAAAACCAAGACAATTTTTTTTATACTTTTTTCAGTAAATAAATACAAGCGAAAAACATTGACATGTTATAAAATTTCAAACATATATATACAACACTTGTAATATTTATATATATCAAAACTTACCTTTTTTTGTAAGTAAATACACTTTCACTCGCGATAATAATGCGCAAAAATGTTATTTGTACAAATAAAAAAAAAAAAAAAAAAAGAAACTCTTAAATAAATTTAGATTTTTCGGCATTATTATTAGCATAGGTTAATTAAAAAAAATATTAATGTAAAAAAGACGAATATAAGAGACAGAATTTACCCCATTTCATGCAATGGTAAATGTGTTAGAAATATTTATAATACTTAAATTAAAATATTGTTAAAAATAACCATAGCAATACAATTACGGACAGTAATTAAAAAAAACAGCCATTTCACAAAATACTTAATCTATGATTTACATAATCTATGACATGTCAAATCCAAATAAAATATGACCTAAAGGTCTATGTTACCAGGACATAAAATTAAAAAAAAATGACATGTCAAAGTCAAAAAATTTGGCGGGAGTTATTTATTCATCACAAGACATTCTTGGTCGGTCATTATTTTTTAAATAATTTTTTCCATTAGTATTAAAATTATATTTAACCCTTTAAATACTGTGTTAGTGTTACCTGATTTAAGAACAATTACATATAGAACTAACTACAACATGCTATTCTTGTCTAAAAGTGTTTCGTCTTGTAAAACCAGACAAGATTCAGTTATATGATCTTATATACGAAAATGGAAAGAAACTTATGTCAGAATTAAACTGAAGAAAAAGTTTGAAAGTATATGAAAACGCGACTTGCATGTCTAAATACATAATTTCTTAAAATTATATTTAATTCTTTAAGATATTCTACAAAAAAAGGTTATTGTGTATATATTATGTCATTTCAATATTTTATATATTATGCAACATCCATTTTCATACACAAAACCATCAAATCAATATACCAACAACGTATATACGAATATACCACTATGTTATTTATTTAAAAAGCATCAAAGTCTATACAAAAGTTATGTCCATACCTTGAGGAGCGCCGTATCCGGGGGCTCCGTACACGGGGGGCGGAGCACCGTAGGCCCCGTATGCTGGGGGTTCCGACTGGAATACAATAAAAAAATATAGTTCAAGACATGGTAAAGTGGTCAAAAGTAACAATGTTACAACAGTATTATATAAAATCCTATACCAATATTAATGTGGAGATTTGTGTATTTGAGAACCTCAATAAGGGAGAAACTCAGGTAAAAGAGAAACTTCTATAAGTGAGAAAATTATCACACTTTCTCTTACTTATCCAAGTTCGAATGGTTTCAAATCAACTTAAAAACTATTACTAATTTCAAAAATTAATTCCTCATTAAAATGCTATATAATCTCTGAATAATAGGATTTAAATTTTGTCATAAACTGCTTTAATAAAATTCACACCATTTTGAAGTTACTAATATAAAAGATCATAAAAACCAAACTATCATAAATGTACAAGAACAAATTGTGTTAACAAAGTATTATGTACTATTTCAACATACCATGAATACTTGCGATGGCGGCGCCTGCGCTCCCTCGAAGCCGATAAACTGAAGCATAACATCACCGTCCACAGTCATGTGGGAGATGCGCTGGTAGGGCAGACGATGCGGGAACTCACAGAAGTGAACACCATTCAGTGCTATCTGTTTAAATTATATTAAAGTTATAAGAAACTTCATGACGAGTCTCCAATCATCTTATCATTATAAATGCGAATGTTTAGATAGATGGATGGATGTTTGTTAGAAGATATCACAAGAACAGCCGCATGAATCTCGCTGAAATTTGGTATAGATGTAGAACATAGTCTGGAAGGAGATATAGACTACTTCTTCCAATGCCTCTCCATTACTGGAGGTTGGCCGTCAGCACAGCGAACCCTTTCCTGTCCTGCGCCAAGCGAAAAAGTTGTTCAACGCTGGCAATATTAGTCCATATAGACTACTACTTAAGTTTTGTTTTTTCAATTCCGCGTGGATAGAGTCGCAGGCGACAGCTAGTATTAAAAATAAAATTGCCATCCCCTTCATTCTCTTAAAAAGAAACACAAGATGGTTGTACACTACTTTCCAACTCTGCAACTAAAATCACTAGATGGCGTTACATCTTCTATGTGTTTACATTTTTCCAGTTGTAATCCAGCGCTTGTATAGGTTAATGGACTGGAATTATGGAAACTGGCTGAAACATTATTTCGAGTTCTTTTAAAAAAAGTTCTCTCTGACCTTAATAGACTGCGGCTCACACAACACCAGAGCTTCAAACGCCTCTCCCCTGACCAGCGGCATGCCTCCAGCTGTATCCTCAACTCCCCAGTTCATAGCAGTGAGATGGTTACGAACCACACACATCTCTATGAAGCGGAAGTTTAGATGGAGTGCTATATCATCACGAGGATCCGTGTTGGGACCACATTGGAGGTTGATAGCAAACCTGGAAACAATATTAGGTTGATATTAAGTTTACTAACAGAGATGCACACCTAGACTAACAATATAGGGAGAAAAACTATTGTATTTCTTTATGTTTGTGTCAAATAAACTCAAAAACGACTGGATCAATTTCAAAAATTCTTCTACCATTAGATACTACTACATTATTCCCAAGTAACATAGGCTTTTTAAATAGCTATAATGCACAAGAGGCTGATAAAAACAAAATGTATATCAAACTATGTCTAGTAGAATCTATAGTGTCTCTAACACTCTTAATAAACTCTATGACACTAATTGAAAATATGTCTTTCTATGTTCTATCTTAGCTAACTATATAAAATTCTAATAACAGACTGAACACATACCTCTGTGCGCCAGGGGGAACACTGCCTTGCAGACGGATCATTCTGCCGGGGAACATACCCCCAGGAATAGGGTGCACACATGGCACTATCTGGAAAAAAGCAGAAACAAATTATTTGCACATTTATTACTAAAAATGCACTTACTAAAATATCCAGCGAGGTTAAACAAAATGCATTCTCTTCGAAACTATTACATAACAAACTTCAAAAATGCGAATGCACTTTGTCTAGCCTCCCATATCACAATACTACATAAATAAACTGTCTCAGGAGATTCCATATCTCTACTGTATAATGTTTTTCACACATATGTATGGATTTATGTACCAATCCTAGATAAAGTGAGAAACCTTTATAAACAAGAGACATACACACAAACTTCGTAAGTAACCTCTAGTAGGAAAAATATTAATCCCATGAATTCTTAACCAAGTAAGACTGTATATGCATATGTATAAAATCTAAACTAATTTAGACAAGTGAAATCGCCATTAAATTTATATCTTTACTAGCTGTTGCCTGTAAAAAACCTAATTAGTTGACTTCTGCAGCCATTATATAGATACCTTCAAACATACATATGTTTAGATTGTTGGATGGATGGACATCCATCCATCCAACAATCTAAACATTCACATTTATATTAGTAAGATTTAATTCTACATATAAAATTCAAAGATTTTCAAAGCATACAATGTAGATTATGTTGTATGACCTATACCAATTAGAGGAAAGTCACATCTAGTGTTTCCATTTATCTATCAATTAGTGTTTGTCATAAAACTAGTATTCCCTAGTGACAGATCAATTTAGTAAATGATATCATGTGTAGGTACCTCATTTATATGTTTTACTAACTGTCCTCAGTATTAAAAATAAGCCTATGCTCTCTTCCAGACTATGTTGAACAATTATGCCACATTTAAATGAAATCCATGCAGCTGTTCTGGTGATACCATCAAACAAACATCTATCCATCCAAACATTCACATTTATAATATTAGTAAGATGTAAAATTAATACAATGAATAATTATTTTTGTTATCTCATTATTAGCTGTTTAGTACGTATGTATATATGTTTACATAAGAGTACATAAAGAAAGCAACATAGTGCATAAGTAAATTTGTATTTATGGATAGTAACATTTTCATATATTACACAAGAGGAAAATGAAAAGTATAATCGTAAATGTAAAACGTGACGAAGTAACGCGCCGTGGAGCCGGCAAAACCTTGAAACCCCATTTAACGTCTACAAAAACGTTTTAGATGTGCCTTTAAATGGTTTCTGATAAAACAACAACGCACATTGTGTTTACACGGCAAATAATACAGCTATCAAGCCGCGGCGGCGCCCTTGAGAACGTTAAAAAGAGCTATATCCTATTTTCATATTCAAGACAAACAACATAATGAAAGTTTTGCAAATGAACTTACTGGATTATAGATCGGTGGAGCGGCCATCTTTTGGTGTTAAACGATTGATTATAAGCGAAAATACAATGAGTTTACACTTTAACACTATGGATACCAGACTAACATTAATAAAATATCAGTTTCAATTGCCGTTGCCGAATGTTAGATTACTGAAGAATGCGTCATACGTCATATGACGAAATATCGGGAAAATGTCAAGTCTCTTTAGGGATGGGCTACCTAAAATCGTTTGACCCTATTGGAAAATCGATTTTTGTAGTAAATTTTCTGTGTCTTCATAACTTTTTGAGAATTTAATATTGAAGAGATTTCAATAAATTTTTTATTGAATTAATAAATAGATGAAAAGGTAAAACGTTTAAATAGAAATTAATATTTTAAAAAAATTCCCGTAAATCGATTTTACCTAATTTTACCTTATAAAACTATTGCTAGAACAAAAAATATTTATTAGACGAAATAAATTACTGGCAACTTTGATATTTTGCTTCATTGACGCAATATCATTTCGCCAGGGGGTGGAAACTTAGAAGAACGACGGTTTGTATGGAAAGTGGCGCCACCTTTTATATAATCGTAAACATCATTTCATCTCATGGCTGAGAAGAAGCATCATTTCTGTCATCGAGACATTCATGTGTCATCAAACCGCTACGTTTTTTCGTATTTCTATTTCTGTTCTTGTATTCTTAGTTAAATGTTGTTTCATTCATTTTGTTTTTAATTAAAATGTGTTTTCGTGAAAAACGACGCTGTATGCAACTGTGTTTTAGATGGACTGATTATGGTAAGTTACAATTCAATAAAAATTTTCATGTTATTCCCATACGTCAGACTCATTTAAACATTTAAATATTTTCGTATTTTGGTGTAGTTTTTAGCACCACAGTGATTTATACTTTCCGGTTATCATATTGAATGGTGCCCTACTTCTAATACATTTTACATATCAGTTCCTATACTTGACAGGAAATCACATTCTGTTTGTTTGTTGTAGGTGCACATATACACGGTTTCCCCCTTCCTGAGAGAAGGTCAGTGAAGTTCAGAAAATGTGTGCCAATCACTGGAATTATAGAGCCATAAACTGATGTGTCTGAAATTAGTAGGTGGGTCCATGTGTGTATATGTAAAAAATATATTTTTTTATTTGTAATTTTTTATTGTAAAGAAAAATCTGCTTGCCTATGTTGTAAGAGAATATGTTCAGAGTGTTTAAACTCGCAAATAACTACAAATTGCCAGTTGCCAGCTTGCATGTGACTGAAAATATTTTGGGGGTTGGTTTTAATTACAGGGTATGCATTTTTTTGTGACCGCGCTATACTATTTATTACCGTAAATGTAATTTTCAAATATATATATTAAATATTAAAATATTGAGCTGATATCTTGAAAGTCATTGATGTATATGTACTTGCATAGATTTAAAATTAAGTTATGTAGAAATATAATAAATAATGTACAAAAATACAAAAATATTTTGTTTTTATTTCCCCAATAATAATAGGATCATTTTAATAGAGGTATTTCATAGAAGGCTACTTGATATCGGCTCACTATAATAATAACTGATAAGTGGGTGTATTATTTTTGAACATTGATTTAATGTCAATTTTAATTTCATAAATTAGATTCCCACTTATCAGTTATTATTATAGTGAGCTAAATAAGCGTGCCTACGTATATAGATATCAAAAAAAAAAAAATTAGTTCAGCGATTATACGCATGGAGCGCCACAATCGCCGTGGATCCACGACTTCGTGCGAGTTGCCCCTCTTTCTATAGTATACTTATTATACTCTTTGCATTTCGCTCAATTTTTATAAAAGTAAAATGGTGTAATTATTCGCTAATGAAAGTCAATTTATACTAATCGAATTTGCATAAACAACTTTTGAACTGTTACATTACACTGTAACATAGTACTTCGACAACTTTGGACTTGTTTTTCCTTAAAAATGACTATCGAATGCAACAAGGACGATGCAGATCGATGTATAGAAATCGCTCAAAATGCTTTATCTGCTGGAAACATTGAAAAAGCTGAGAGATTTCTGTTAAAAGCTGAACGTTTGTATCCTACAGCACGCGCCAAAGATCTGCTTAATCGTCTTAGATCTGCGGGAAATACGGGCACTGCTCCTAAACGAAGTCCGCCTAATTCCCCTAGTGCTGAAGATGTTAGGCGCAGAAAGGCTCCTTCACATCAACCACCACAAAGGGAATACACTCAAGAACAATTGGAGGCGGTCCGCAGGATCAAAACTAAATGCAAGGATTATTATGAAATTTTAGGTATGTTATTATTAATGTTATAACTTTTTAATAACCAAAAGTCCAATGACGTAAACAATTGTCTATACAATGCTGTAACATATTTCGAGGTCAGGGACAAAACAATACAAGCATATATCACTTAAGGTAAATAAGAAAGAATGCCTTTCGATTTTATCACAATTGACAAGAACTAACCTTTACTTGAAAAAACTAAAATAGATTTATTCAAGTAAAGGTTAGTTACAAGGACATGTTAACTTTTCCTTTAGTATTGTTCTTTAGTTTTCTATTGAAATATTGAAGACCTTCATAAGCAAGACTCAGATTAGAGGGCAAACTAGATTTTAAGTAGAGTTTTATATGCAAGCGAAATATTGCAGTCCCTTGGATTCTCGTTTGTCATAGGACTGTAATTGAATAATATATCTATAACTGTTTGATTTTTTAATTTAGCTGAGTAATTAAAAAGTCAAAGTACCTTTTAACATATCAACATCTAAAACATACAAATATTAAAACAGAGATGGAACGGATAATGATTCCGTGCACAACATATTTCATTGGATTAGCTAAGAGTGTCAGACTGTTACATAATTAATACTAGCTTCATACTGAAACCTTTTAACTGTTATAAGATTAATGGCAGGCGAAAAATCTACTATTGCGCATGCCTCGCGATTTCGGCAAATACACATAAGAATTCACATAAAAAAACTGTTGTTATACTGCATATTTGTTGTAGGTGTATCAAAGGAAGCCACAGACTCTGACATAAAGAAATCATACAAGAAGCTTGCTCTACAGCTGCATCCGGACAAGAATCATGCACCCGGAGCTGCTGAGGCTTTTAAGGTAATTGACTTATCACTTCATTACACATTTAGTCTTCATTGAAATAAAAATAGTGTGTATTTAGTTACTATGTTAATTACTAAATTATAAAACAAATCACTAGAACCTTTCTATTTTCTAGGTTAAAAACTATTAATATTCTAGACAACATCTATCCATTATGAAATTATTATAGCTGTCCCAACTGGAAAATAAAAAAATAACTTGATTAGTATGTGTTATTCTAAATCCATGCCAAATTTCATCAAAATACCGTTGAGCCGTTCCGGAGATACATTGTAACAAACACCCATCTATCCATACATCTAAACTCTCACATTTATAATATTAGTAATATTAAGATATATTTTACATGTACCAGGCAATCGGCAATGCAGCAGCGATCCTCACGGACCCCGAGAAGCGCAAACAGTACGACTTGCGTGGCGAGGAGCCCGCACACAGCCCGCACCATCACCAGACATATTATGCACGAGGATTTGAATCAGATCTCACTGCGGAGGAACTGTTCAACATGTTCTTTGGTGCTACCGGTGAGTTGATCGGATCTAACATCTATAGTTATAAATAGGAAAGATTTGTTTGTTTGCATTGTACGCTACAAGTTCAAAACTACTAATTTTAAAAATTCTTTCGCCGTTGCGAAGCTACACAATCTTATATCACTATATTAAATAAAACTGATGACTATTTTTTTGCAACTATGCACAGACTAAGTCGCGGGCAACAGCTAGTGTTACCAATTGAAGCATTAGACCAAAAGAATTACATTTTTATAAGATGAAACTTTCATCTGTTGGGTCCAAATGACTCTTGTGTAGTAAGTGTCGCCCGCGATTCCGTCCTCGCTGAGTAAAATAAACTTAATTAGTAGCCTATGTTTTTTTAGTTTGTTTTACTTCTTAAATTTAATTACCATACCAAGATACCAATAATCCATCTAAACATTCGCATTTATAATATTAGTAATGTGTTCTCAGCGTTCTCTGGCGGCGGCCCAACAGTATACAGCAGACGACGAGCGCGGGAACCTGAGCCACGCGACTCTCACACCAGCCTGGTGCAGCTGCTGCCTGTTGCGGTGCTCGTGCTGCTCTCCATGATGTCTGGCTTCTTCATCAGTGAACCAGTCTTCAGTCTCACTGCAAACTCTAAGTACCCCGTGCCACGGGAGACTGTTAACTTGAAGGTAACTAGTTGAAATTATATGTGTTTAGTAGATCATTGAATGTGCATCGCTAAACCTGGAAAGTTGAAAATCACCATACATGAGATGAGATGATGACTGAGAGACACAGATTCATGTAGAGACATTTCTAACACGATTTTTTTTTTGTAATCAAATGTGACAAATGAGCGAACAGTCACCTGATCCCCATAGACATCGCTGCCCATAGACATTTTGAATAAGTTGTTTATACTTTTTCTACCTTAAATTGATTGAGGATGATCAAAAAGAGGTTATTTTCCATTCCAACACATGCTCTGTCCCGCTAACTCAAAAGTTACACAGCTTTAGAGCACATAGCTTTTTTCAAAAGATTATAACACTTTCAAGAGAATTTTAACAAATGTAACTCAACCAGGAATTTAGTTCTGAAGTAACATTAAAATTGTTATAAATTATAGGTACCATATTACGTGAAGGAGAACTTCCACACTGACTACCAGGGCTCTGTGCGTCGACTTGAAATGGCTATAGAAGAGGAGTATATAGGTATGTACTTTTTAATATTTTAACCATTTATTTCCCAGATACATATATAAGACATCTTACTAATATTATAAATGCGAATGTTTAGATGGATGTTTGTTTGAAGGTACCTCCCTAATAGCTGCATGGATCTTAATTAAATTTGACATACATGTAGAATATAGTCTGGAAAATAGCCTACTATTGAGGTTTCAAATTAGTAAAGAGGCGTGTCACTACACACCCCCAGTCGAGACTAGTACTTCCTGGCCTTATTCCACTCACGTGGGGTCGGCAAAGGAGGTTTTATAAACCTTGGGATTTTAATGTTTTTATATACTTCAATTTAAACTATGAGTAATTTTGAGCCAATAATATTTAAATTCTACAGTCGGTCTCCGTCACGCGTGTCAACGAGAGCGCAACTACCGCGACAGCATGACATGGAAGGCCCGCAACTTTGGTGACACGCGCCAGTATCAAGAAGCGCAGAAGTTGCGCACGCCCAGCTGCGAGAAGCTGCAGAACTTGCAGCGGTAGACCTGCACCAGCTGTATGTATATCAGTCATGACCAATCATGATCCATCATGACCGGTCATAGTTACGTCACGACGAATCACGGATTAGTCATTGGATTTATTAGTCATGTAATAAAATAATAAATCTATATATATTAATTGGAGTGTTTGTATGTAGCAAACAAATGCCACTTGACATCATGCGGTGGTGGCAAACTTAATTGGTAACCTTTTGAAAACAAGTCATAGATTTCAGTTATAGCGGCGACATGATTTCGTTAAATGACAAATAAACTTACCATAGACATTTATTAAAAGTTTTTTTCAGGCCAAAAAGTTCGGTTATAAAGTCAGTCATGACTAATCAGTGATTTGACGTGATTGGTGACGGTGATCATTATCTTGCATTGTTTTAAATATCAGACTTTACTGCGTTATAAAAGGCGGTATTCTGTAAGTTTTTTCTTGCATCACAATAAATAACTTATGATTAAAAAAGAATGTTACTTATCGTGAATTTTAATTTCACACATGTTTAAAAATGTCCCTATTATGTCTAAGGGAAGAAAAGAGATATCATTATTATATTCCAAGTATAGATTTATTTGTATTTATGAATTAAAAGTTGATTCCCGTCGCATTTGTGTCACTGACAAAATCAGTGACAAGAAAGATATAAGGGTTTGTATTTTAATTTATTTCATTAGCCAAATATATAAAGAAAATTATATGATACCAAAATTATGTTAAAAAATACAACTTATTGGTTTTAATAAAAATGCGTTATGATACATTTTGTTTTTTCTTTTATTTTTTAAATTTTGAACAAAAACTCTTGTTAGGATTTTATAAAAAAAAAAATATGTCGCATTGTTTTTCTTTCAAAGTAGTATTTGTATTATGTATTGAAATATTAAAATCACAATTTAGTAAATACACAACTTTATAAAACACTTAAAGATAATAATTTTGTATTCCTGCCTACCTCTTTTATTAACAAAATGTTTAATCACTTTCCTTATTATGTTATTATATATTAAATATTATCTCACTTCCAGGTATTTTTTTAATATGGCAACTAAATGGATTGTTTTTTTTTTCTTATGGCATTATATAAAATGTATTGTTTGTAGGTTATAGAAATGTTGTTTTTGTGATATTTATTAAATTTAAATATATAGCAATAAAAAAATAAAGATTTTCAAGTTTATTTCAGTGATTCCTATTTATGTACTTTTAATGTTTGATAGAAATTCCTCAAAATCAGTCTGTTTAACACAGTCTTTCTCAAAGTGGGCGATAACACCTCCTTGTGGGCGCTGCAGGTCTCAAGGTGGTAAGAGACCCAGAAAGAAAATGGAGGCATTGTGTAGAGGGCTGCGGGATGATTTGTAATTTTATTTAGCTAGGAGGCCACTTAGACAACGACTGCATGAGCTCTCGACTCTCAACAACAACTTGTGAACATCAACTAATATGAATTAAAAGATTACTTAAACTCTAATATGGAGGCGCTAAAAAAATATTTATTCTCAAAGTGGGCATTAGACAAAATAAGTTTGGGAACCACTGGTTTAACACGTTAAGCGCCACGTCAGCCATCGGTGGCTGACACTAGACTTCCGTTTAGACCGCGTCAACCATCAGTGACAGACAACGTATAATATGAAAACTATACTATAAAATTTTACACTATTTTGTGTTAAAAATGTAAACTATTTTGTACTTCAATCGGAAACAGGCCTTTTAACACCAGTGTGTATTATATTGTCTTAGAAAAACGCATGGCGCTCAACATGTTAACCTGTAGTTTAAAATATAATGGACATGAATAATGGAAAGAATGAGGAAATACCCTTCCTATTGCTCACTTTTAACACTCCGAGACGTTAAATGATTACTCATGTAAACCTTTAGAGATTTCATTATCAAACCCACACTAAGGTACTACTGAAATAGTACAAAACATTTGCAATCTGAGTTAATCTAATTGTACTTTTGAGAGAGAAGCGAAAGAATTATTAAATATATGCATAATATATTTCAACAACTACTATCTATATTAAATGTTGATCTAAACAATTAAAAAAGCAAAACAAGATAAAAAAATAGAGTTAAATGTATTCCTTGCAATATATATTGCTTTAAAAATTAACATCTTTCATTTTAATCTATTGTATAAGAGATATGTAATAAAAAACAAGAGAAATAGGATTGTGTATAATAATACAAAGTTTTGCATAGCAAAATTTAGTATTAAGGCGGGTTAAAATAATACAAATGCCAAGTATTATATTTAAACTTATTTCCTAATATCACATTAAATACTTTTTAATACTACATGTTCCAAAATATATGAGATTCAATATCAACGAAACTATTAATATACAGTGAAATCTGGATAAGCAAATCATTGTCCCGATGCACAACCTCCATAAGCGAGAAGTTCAGATTAATAAAGTGAAACTTCTAAAAGTGACAAAAAGTCGCGGCTTCTTAGATTCTCGCTTATGAACGTTCAATTGTATACATCCGCATCTTCAGATAAGAAATCTATTAATACTGACCTTATAACTGCAATCAAGACCCCTAAATGAATCCAAGACCCCCAAAACTACTCCAAGACTCATAATTAGCCCAATATCCCCATTATATGATTAAGACGACTTAGTCACATTACATTACAAGTTAAGACACATTAAGTAAGTTTAACCCGCTGTATATGTTCTGGTCGTGGCTCTGCGCTGTGCACGCGCTGCAGATGACGTGCTGCGTTCCGCCGCCGCGAGAACCTGCCCTCGCACAGCGCGCAACGGAACGCGTACTGCGGCGCGCGGTGACGGTGCAAGTGGATACGCATGAGAGTCAAAGACTTGAAGCGAGCGGGACACTGACTGCACTGGAATAAGTCAAATACAACATAAATCCACACACATACCAGGCATTGTTTAATTTGTATAAAATGAAAAGCAGCAAGTCAGCCCAAACAGATTTATTACATTTTTAAAATACTTATACTAAAACTATACCACGACTACATTTTCGTTCATAACATTTCCCGCGCGATTCTCCTGTCATTACACCTATTTTTTTTATAACAAAAAAAGGCAAAGGTTTTGGCAATTATGCCACGTACCATAATGTTAATTCTGCAATCAACATTTTTTATGAAGAACTTAGTGACCACAGCAAGTACAGACCTTCCTTATTCAATATTAAGGGACTGTCTTAGTGACCATTACATTTGATGATTCAGACAGTTACTTTTGCCTTAGTTTAGTAGCGAAAATTCTTATTTTGTATCAAAAAGAATAAGGCTAACAATGTTAATAATGTGCTTTTTAGTTTTTTTAGGTAATTTATTATTTTGAAGTTATTTATGTAGCTATTTTAAATGTTAATTCTCTAGAGCACCTTCAATCTCCCACTTGGTGACGCTATTAGTAACCATGTTTTAGAAATAGCTAAGCTAAGATTCTGTATAAGTGTTAGTAATAAACTTAACATTAGTGTTACCTGCACAGTCTTCTCGGGTAAATGTATAGCGATGTGTTGCAAGTAGCTGCTCTTACGGTGGAACTCAGCAGCGCACTGCTCACAAGAGAATGGACGTTCCCCAGTGTGCAAACGTTCATGGATCTTAACGGAAAGACAGAAACATTCATTAGTAGAAGTACAAGATAACCCGACATATTATAAATGCGAATGCTCGGATGATTTGGTTGAAGGTATCTCCAAAGCAAATGGTGGGCAACGCATCTGCAATTGAGGAAACCTATGGGCAGCGGTACTACGCTAATTTAGCATATCCAAACGACTATTTGCGTTTATAACTTACTTTAACCTGCTCTGCATTAGAGGCCTTGTAATCACAGAAGGAGCATTTGTCTGTTTTCTCGTAGCCATGTTTAGCTCGACAGTGCATCAGCAAGAGTCGTCGAGTAATAAATTTCTTGCCACAATGCTGGAATATAACAATTTCATTATATTATTACATCTACAGAGAAAAACTATGTTAAATCTAATCTAAACTTATAAAGAGGAAATATTTGTTTATTTGCATTAAATAGTTCCAAACTACTGAACAGAATTGAAAATTCTTTAAAGTTGGGTAGCTACACTATCCTTGGTTGACATAGGATATACTTATTACTAGATTTTTTAAATATGTGCTGATAAAGTCGCGAGAAACAAGTGCTGTATAAAACTTGAGTCTAAATCAAGTTATTATAGACTAATTGTGAACACTGTGTGTACAGTACAAAACTGATCAATGCTGATCAACTAGCTTTATGTATTTGTAGCCATTGTTTGTAAGAAGGTATCTCCAGAATAGCTGCATGGATCTCACAAAAATTTGGCATATATGTAGAACATAGTCTAGAACACATAGGCTACTATTTATTTTTACAGTGCGGACGGGGACTCGGGCGACAGCTAGTAGTAAACAAAGTTACCTCACAAACAACATCAAATCCTGTGTGTATTTTATAATGGTTGCGTAATGATAGCTTCGATGTTAATATCTTATGACAAAATTCACATTCAATCACTTCCTTCTTCTTTGTACCTTCTCCTTCATCCTCAGTCTTCTTTATTGTTCTTTTACTTTTAACACTACCATTCTTTTTGCTTCTAGTTTTGATAATTTTAGTCGGTTTAGTATCACTTTGATTTTCTTTTTTACAATTTTCATATGTATTTAATATATCTAGAGTTATATTATCATCGTAATCTTTAAAATCATCATCAGGTAATAACTCTGATATGTCTATTTCAGTGTTTCTATGTTCAGTTTTTATGTTAGTAATACGTTCAGGTTTGATGCCGTCCAAATTGCATTTTATTAGTGTATTTTGTGCGTATTCACAGCGTTTTTGGAATTTAAATGATTCGTTAACAAATTCAATACATGCTGTACACATTTCTTGTGGTAGTAAATCATTTATTTCTACCTGAAATTAACGAAATTATGATTCAAAAAACTACTAACCTCGAGTTATATTAGAATAATTCCGTGACAGACTATGATTAATTTTACACAGAATTGTAAATATTGATTATTTCTAGTCATTAATTATGATGAATAAGTTAAAATAAGCTTAAATTTACTTTAACACCCGTTGTTGCGTGTATCACATTAGAATACTTTTCACTGTGCTCCGCCCGCGTAAATATCTGGTGTAGAGACTGTTCACTAAGACAAAACCTGCAGCAACTCCAAGGATACGCTTTGGCCATTTTACGACAATAATATTATTCATAAAACTCGTTAATTTAATAAAATAAAACTACTATAAACTATATTAAATTGTTATTGTTTACATGTCAGATGAGTGTCACAGATAAATATTATCCATTGCGAAAATACAGATTAAAAGGATATTAAAAAAAAAGTACTTGATGCGCTGCCTTTTACAAATTAAATGTGTTTTTTAAATGTATTTATAAAAGATTTCTCTTAGAAATTTTGTAAAATAAAATGGAATAAGATTTTTTTCTAAGTAATTTATTACATATACAGGTTATTTACAAATAAATAATATCTAACCATCCGGAGATTCTATTATTCGAACATGTTTATCGGAGGATTCTTGAAGACTAGTTAAAATTTCAATGTGAATTTCTGTCCAGCATCTTCACAATTGCACCCTCACAATAGGACTATGCGTGTCATCTGGCAGGCCGTGCACACGACGCATATGCGCACGGACTTTGTTTGGTTTTTCAAAGCGATGCTCGCAGACTGGGCAAAGGTAACCATAGCGACGGCCAGTATGCGCATTGTGTTTATGTATCTGTAGGAACTTGCGGGACTTCAAGCGCTTTGGGCACATGTCACACTGAAATTATAATATTAACTAAAATTTACAATATTTAAGATGGTCTATAGCCGCTTATTTTTTGGACCCTTAGGGTACGACCTAGACTTAGATAATGCTGGTCTAGATATAACTGACCTGGAAATTCTTCTCAGGCAAGTGTATAGCGATGTGCTGGACCAGGTTAGAACGTCGGTGGAAAGTGGCGCCACAGTGGTCGCACACGTACGGTCTCTCACCTGTATGACGACGCTCGTGGATCTGATTAAGACATAGTTATTAAAAAAAGAAAAAATAACTATTGACTTAAGCCTTATGACACCCAGAATAAGAATAAAAATCGAATGATTAGGCTCAATGAACTCAATAAACGGCTAAGCGATTGTATGGAGCTGGCAATTTTTTTAAATACAATTTTAACGCGACTGCTAATGTTACATGCCAGTTATTTCCAGCTATATTATTAGTTCGAATCTACACCACCGCTACAAACTGTTACCATCAGCGCCAAAATGGCGGAAATCAAATAGGCACAAAATACCTTTACATATAGCTAGTTCATTTATAGTCAGTATATCGAGATATACTAAATCATTCTTAAATATTCAATACCACACAATCTTTCATCAACTTAGCATGTCATATATTACCAAAAAAATCCTCTCATCCATTTTCTACGCATCCACCCATCTGATGGTAGTCATCATCAGTTCACTATAAATCCCACTGAGGTGCTCGGAGCTTTCCCTAAGTTAGTGACTAGGTCATAGTGAATGCTGGTCCAGTGCGTCACTTCACACACATCTTTGACATTTCTCAGATATATGCAGCATCACGATGTTTTCCTTCACCATAAATGGTGGTCAGACTATTAAAAATTAGTTTTTAAAACGTATAAATTATCTTACAGTGAGAGCCTCCTTAGTAGCAGATGTATAGTCGCAATAAGCACACTTATGTATACGACCGAGGCCGTGTCGTGCGCGCTTATGTTCCTGAAGCTGGTTGTGATTCCTGCATCGTTTGCCGCATGACTGTTATACCAAATATCTACTATGTTAAGAATAAACTCCATTGTTTACTATTTATTTTAAAGTTTCTAGCTTAATTTACAACTACATAGCTCAAGCCAATACCAAACGTTTGCTCCCTTCTCTTATAAAAAAAAAGAAAAAAAAACAGAGTAGGAAGAGACCAGAGACAAGAGACACACCTCCATAGGTCCAAGTGGCCAATTGTTTGTAAAAACGAGGATTTAGTATTGATTGCCACATTACATTATGTTGATAAATCTATTAACCAGACTTTTTAGATTATATTTCTATTGTTATTTAAATTATTTTTAAAGATAACACTCACCTCACAAACACAATAATGTGTATGAAACCTGAGATGTGCTTTATATGTGGCCTTCATACGGAACTCCTTGGAGCAGAAACTACATCTATATGACGAGGCATTTGGAATTAAAGTGAGTCCTTTACCTTTTGACTGGAAATATTAAAGTTTTTTAATCTACTTAATATATGGTTAACAATGATCGCCATGGACTTCATTAGAGCAGAATTAAAAAAAAAAGTGGCATATAATACTCCTGTGTGCATCTGCCTTGTTTCTCGTTAAAATTCTGTCATAATTCCAGAGATTTTCCGGCAGAAGTACGGCCTTACGGACAGTCAGACAGACAATTTTTAAAATCGCTTTATAGTAATACATTATTTGTATGAAATATGATCGACTCCAGTTTTATTAACATGTATAAATGAATCTTAATATCTCTGTCTTCATGACACACTTAAATGGATGGTATTTAGTTAATTATTATTTAAACTGATATATAAACACGGCTAATCACTCACGTATATACGTCCGGTGACGGTACCGACTAGTTTCGAGCACATCGGGGGCCATTCATCATTCTCACTGAGTGAGTGACGGGCCGCGTCCGCGAAATAATACCAGCACCACTCATCTTGATGAAGGGCCCCCGATGGACTCGAAACTAGTCGGTGCCGCCACCGGACGAATATATGTGAGTGTTTTAGCCATGTTTATATATCAGTTTAGTATAATGTCTCACGAAAGTTTGAATAATTTAATTATTATTTGTTAATTATTGTAAAAAGAAATATTTTAAGTTGCTCGGACTACAAATAGGATAAGATATGTAACTGAAGTTATTTCAGCAAAATTGGATTTAAATTAAATATGTAATGAAACATATTCAAATACATACCTCTTTACAACTCCCTCTTTTTATAACAATTTGCGGTTTAAACTCTGCTGTATCAGAATAATCATCTGTTTGAATATCATTGTCCAAATATTCATAATTATAATCTATATTCTCCTCTTTTTCTATCTGTGGTATACTTTTTATATCCAATAGAGACTTTTTGGTGTATTTCTTTTTAATACTGGTCGCATTACCGAGTAGTGCTTTTTCTGCTTTTCTACTTGTTTTTCTAAACTGTAGAGCAGCTTTCATGGATTTTAAACAATTATTGCATATTTTTTGTGACAAACCATCATTTGGTTTAATCTGAAAAAATATTTTTTTCTATAATATTGTATATTGAATATAAACAATACATGATTATATTAAAAGGGGTAGATTAACCGTTGGTTTCTGAGACCAAAATCTGTGTAGAACATATTGTCATTATCATCAACAAAACCGCGGTAAGAAAATTTTAAACGGGGATTTTAGCATCGGAAACCCACAGAAAGTGTTACAATTTGATAAAATCTTAACCTCCCTAGTCTTATCCATACTTATACACCTATGTATTTGTATTTATATGGAAAAGTGAAAAAGATAAGCCAATATCTTCTATATTCTTTAAGTTTCTATGTTATAACTACGCTTCCACGCAACTATGTACCTGCAGGCATTATTCTATATTCTCAATAAGTATAAGAATGATATACTGGTTTTTCTTACCTCTAAACCGGTAACTAATTTTAGATCTGAAGATTTTTTGTCCGAATGTTCGATGCTGTCAAAAATTGGTACCAAATTTTCGATGCTCAAACAAGTTCTGCATACCTCTGGATCCTTCTTCTCTGGTTTTACAGAGTTTATTCCAATTTTAGCTGTTCGTCTTCGAGCTGTTATACGATTTATAAATAAAACAGCCAGCATTTCGATTTTCTTTCGTTTGTATTTGTTTTATCTAACGAAAATAGGGTGCAACAATTTGTTTTAAAGTTTTTAATATATTCTGAATATAAGAACAGAAAATTGGCTATTGTTTCATTCATAAAGATTAAATTATTGTGAAAATATTTTATGTAAACAAAACCTTATGTTGACAAATGGTTTTAATTTGACAGATGACCAAAGAGTATATAAAATACTTTTTTAGGTTACAGAATATATATCTCACACAAAAGCCATTCAAATATTTTTTCGTAATCAATTGTTGTTCATTTTACTTTTCCAAGCAATTTACTTTTGCTATTCCATTGTAGAAAACTTAGATTTGTCGTTTTATCCCAAAATATTTATCTGTAATCTTATAATTTTTTGAATATTATCTGGTGTCAAAAAGGCAAAATGCCACCAGAATTCGCCGAAATAGGAACATCAATGTCAGACGCGTTGCATACCTTTGATCAACGGTTTTATTTCAATAAGTTTAAAAGGGATAAAAATAAAAATGCTGTCATGACTAGTTACAATTTTATTTACAACTATAATTATTTATTGTTTATTTTTCCATTCAAAAATAATAAAATAAAACTCATACCTGTAATGTAACGTAACAGAAAAGTGGCGGGAATCAGATATTGCTTTACTTTTAACAATTCGGTTATTATATAATAACTAAATCACTTGCATCTCAATATTAACACCTATTTATATGAACGTAATGTGAAACAAAATTATCACAAATTGATTTAAATAAAACTAAATGTTCTAAAAATATATAACGCCACAATTTCTTAACTATTTATTGGCGATATTTTAGTTTATGACTTATAAAGATACATTTTAGAAAACGAAATACAAGAAAAAAGACATTATTCAGAATGGCAAATTTGGCCTTTATTTTTCTTACAGCTATGTGAGTTTTAATTATAGCTTTGGTATAAATAACATAACCTTTCGTATGTTAACTGTCAAAATTAGCCCATCTGTGAGTCCCAATACAAAACGCTCTCACAGACAGGAGTCTCCTTGTCTGTGGAGAGTCCTAGAATAGGACGATTAAATAATACTTACTGTTCCGATTTTCCTAAGTGCAAAAGAGTAAACACTATATACACCGCAAAATACGCGCAAAACTAAACACTGTCATCGTCCCGAAACAGGACGCCCCACAGACAAGAAAAAAATTCGAGCGTCCCAAATTGGGACGCTTCACACACAAGAGGATAAGAAATAACATGCATAAGAAAAAACTTCAAATTCAAAAAGTCTACCTATTACCAAATACATATAATATTGTTCTATTTTGTGCCCTAAATATACTAAAATATAAAAATAAATGAACCTAGTAGGTATGAAAAAAAATCTTTGCACTTATATATAAGAACGAAATATTAAATTTGAGCTTGACAATAAACATAACTAAATTGTGTTCACTATAAAGTCAGTTAATTTTTGTCTAAATTTGAAAATGGCAGATAAAAAACCTAATTACACCAACTGGCAGAACTTAAATTAAAATAAAACATAACAATCTTTGGTGTCATTGCGACAAGAAATTAGGTACAAACTTCTTTATGCTACTGTTGGGCTCCTGAAAGAGACTCTTCACGAATACAACCTGAGAAATAAAACAAAATTTATGATTTTTTTTAAAATTCCAATAAGGAAAGGAAGAAAACCATAAACGCCTATAAAAAAAGAGTAAATTTATTCCCGCGCATTTTTTGTCTATGTATATTTTTGACAGATATATTTTTAAACTTGTTTTTTTTACAAACCTGTGTGATTCCGACTAGAAGCATAACGGCAATCTGCCACAACGACCATTTCATAACCCTGCAATAATTATAAATAAGTAGATAATTTTAGAATAGATATAATTCAAAGTAAAAACCTAAGATTAATGAGATAAGGTTATGGAGACAAAGAATAGATCATTTTTCTTTCCTTTTTGTCTTATTTGTTCATAAAAATATTATCTATATGTCTTTTTACTTGACCTTTTTCCAGTATATTGTGTTACTTACCTTGAACACATATCCTCGGCAAGATTTCTATCTCTGGCCTCATGAGCTGACAGCAGCTCCTGCAGCCTGCGAGCTGTTGCCATATGATCTTTTACCTTATTCACAGATTCTGATATGTCTTTTACACGCATCATATATGTTTCTGCTGCGTTACCTGATCCAAAACAATTTTTTTTTTAGTTCCTAAATAAGGAATATTTATAGGCATAAATAAATATTTACTATATTGATATACAAGCAAGCCATTACATAGTCAAATAAACAAGTTTCAAAATGTTTAACAGAAGAATCCTGCTCGAAGGACCAAAATTTAGTGTTATATTAGTGCTTAAAAATTTGAAAGACCGTCTTACCCAATTCCATTTCCTTGTCATCATCATAGTCTTTCTCTGGCGAGTCTTCTGTCTCTATCATTAGATCAAAGAACACCTAAAAAGATACATAAATTTGTAACTGTCGCCCAAGACTCTGTCTGCGCTAAATTAAAAAAAAAACACTTAGTAATAGGCTATGTGTTTTTTCAGGCTATATTCTACATGTATGCCAAATTTCATAAAAACCATTGAGCAGTTTTTAAGATACTTTCAAACAAACATCCATCCATCCAAACATTTGCAGTTATAATTCTTATACATTTATTTATCATATTTTTAATATATTACATTTCATATAAAAATTATACAAAACATATTATATTAAAAATAGAACACCACCGGCTGCGGAGTCCCATGACTCAAACAACCTGTGGTCAGAGCTGCAGAGACAGAAACATTCTCACGATGCATGCGGTTTCTAGGACAACTGCCTTTTGTATTGGGCCCTTAATCCAACTGTTTAGCGAGAGCTTCTTGAGATGTTGGTCGAAACTCTTCGCTATCAGTCCATTCACCGATTAGTAAGATTGATATGCGTTTATGTGTTGATGATGTCAGTAAAGATTCTTCATACACAAGACAATGTAAATCGAAACTAATATTGTATTTATCTTGTCATTAATCATATCCAGATATTCTAAACTAACAGTCTCTTGAAAACCTGACAGATAGTTCAAAGATTTTAATATAATTTGTTAAGTACAAGTTATAAAATGCTATTAAAAACATTACTTACAGTTTTTTGGCTGAATGTACTAAAGCTATTATCAAAACAAAATCTATAATCCCCTTCGAGGTATGAAGTATGCCGGTGGGCGTTCTCTGGTTTTTTGTAATCAGCAACAATCACCCTTCCCACAGGGTCTGCTAGTTGGAAGGAGATATCTAGCTCACCGTGAGTTGCGTCTATAACCTTGAAAATAAGATAATATTTGTATCTTTACCTGAATGGCCAAGGTACCCAGCATCATATCTGGAACACTGAATGATATTGTCCCTTCAGTTATAATGTAGTACCAACATGTCTCAACATGTTGATAGAAATACATGGAATAAATTAAAGGGTAAAGGATCTTGTATCACCAAGAACACTCCCTGAGATCTTCGACAATATGAAAGGGTTGTTGGAATACTTTTGAGGGTTGGGCTGGCTGGAAATCCACCAGTTGAGGAGTTGCAGAAATCAGACCCTTACAACTAACTATGTCAATACATTTTAGATTAAATGGTTGGATATTAATGAGTAAGTCAAATTTTACACTCCCCTGAGTGTAATCAAGGAATACAATTAGGTTTTTTGCTATTTAACTTTGAAATATTGTTATTTAGTTCAAAATAATAACTCATCAATAAATTAATTGTTTTTATCTATTTTCTTATCTTGCATATATAAATAGCAAAATATAGTATTGGTGTCATAACATTCAATATTTACGATTATCTTTTTATGAATATAATAATTATAAATTTTAAAATTCATAAACAATTAAGTTGGAGTTTTATGCCCTATAGGCAAGGTGAAACAAAGTCACCTTATCAACAAGTCATAAATGATCTTTTGATGTACTTTCATCGTAAAAAAAGTATAAGTGATGCACTATGGTACCTCAAATATATGTGTATTAAGTGAGACTACCTTTTGTGACATCCCTTCAAGAAGTAAGAAAACGACATAAAATGTACAGTTTTAGTAAACCAGATTAACATTTAGGTTCTGCAGCATTGCCAGGATCAAGACAAAATCATAGCGATATAACCTATTGAACTACACTCTTAAAATTACTTACTTGGTACTCAACGTCGATTACTTCGTTCGCTAGCACTTTCTGATAGAAACACTCAGTATTACCAGCTGGTACAGTAAAAGTCATGTCTTTTTCATACGCAAATACAACGCTAAATATAGATACAACGAAAAAGTAGCGCATTTTTGAATAAATACGTCGTTAAACTCGGTGTTAAAATTGGTGACAACTCCACTGTAATGAATGAATTTATAGGATCGGATTGACTTTGTTTGTGTTTATATATAGAGTAATTTTACAACAGCTAAAATATTTCTCGTATTTTGAGTCGGCGAAAGCGAAGGATGTTTACGTTCCGCAAAAGGATACAATTTTTTTATTACTGTCATTTAAACTTCCTTTAAACGTCAAAGACGTCAAACTTATAATGTTTTAAGTTTCGGTACCAGAGTCTTTTGCACTGTTTAAAAAATCCAAATTTTTTTTGCCTTGTAATCATATATGCATAGAGACAAATCAAATAATTTTTTGACATAAATGGTTAACAATATTTTTATATTAATAACATATAATATGAACAAAGTCAAAATTTTTAATTGCCTTTTACAACCATGGACAATTTCTCTGACATTTCAATTTTTTAAATTTTAGTCTACGGCAATACCAGAAAGAGAGTTGTCGTATCGTGGTTGATCTTATTTATTTACTTTCTAATATTAGTTCTTTGTTATGTTGTTTGTGTAATTAATTAACAATTTTAATCTCAATTTTTAATAAAAATGGCTGGTAGTAGCACAACTCCCCCAACAGGTGTTATTAGGAGCAGTGCATTATCTTTTGTTGCGTCTGCGCAGCCTCCTATAAATGATAATCCGGTGGATTCCTCCCTCGTTACGGGCCCTTCCCAAACGAGTAATGAACAGATGATGGCAGCAGGTGGGGTTCTGTTGTTAAATTACAGATAAAGGCAATGTGCTGATTGACTATTTAATAATAATTTAAGTCAGGCTTTAAGCAATATCTAAAGGGCTTGGCTGTAATGATGACGTAATTTTATCCAGCTGGTGGTCGATAAAAGTAAACATTTGTCTATGTTTGTATTTTTTCAGAAAGGCTAGTGCCTGCCGGTCTTAAGGCTTTATGTGATGCTTACTCAAGACTGTATCCTGAACAGCCTAATCCATTACAAGTTACCACTAGACTAAAATATTGGTAAGATATTTTTTCAAACTGTTTTATATAAGAAGTTGTTCAGTTTGTAGTGTCAACCCTAGCCTTTTTTGTGAAGTTAGGGTTGTTAAATTATACCGATTTCACTTGAAAATTTTGCTTCGTATTTTTAAAGCAGTACTCTACTAAATTTGTCTTGCAGGCTAGGAGGTCAGGATCCTCTGGACTACATCAGCATGTACTGGAACCCTGGCAAGTCTGAAGAGAATATACCACCTCATTGGCATTATGTAAGGTAAAGCCTTTTCTTTTCACTATAATATATCTGCCATTAAAGTATAGACCATATGGCTATTGTTTTTACACATGTTGTCTCTTTTTTTTTAAAGAGAATGTGAGAGATAGTGACCTATGTACATTGATCCAATATTCTTATAGTAAAGAAAAACATTGTGATGTAACTAAGAATTTCATACGTGTGAAATCAACCAACATGTATTGGGCCAGTGTGGTTGCCTACGTCCCAGTCACCCTTAACATAGTGTAGGCTTTGAGACCCTTTGTGGGATTGTAAAGTGAGCTTATAATGATTTTTTTAATGAATGTGTCATTACTAGTAATAATTATTAAATTTCTATTGCTTTCTACAGTTTTGGTCTATCGGACTTGCATGGTGATGGGCGTGTGCATCCAGAAGGCGGGTTGGAGTCAGGCTATGGACTTGAGCTTACCCTGCGGCTGGAGGCGGCGGGCCCTGCGCCCCTCTGGCCTGCCACGCTGCTGCAGGCACTTGCAAGATATGTTTTCACTACAGGTACAGTAGGCAAATAATGGACATTATAATGAAATGGGTCACCATTCATAAAAAATATGTTTTTTTTGTCTTTTGTTTGGTTGTGTTGAAATTATGCTTTTAAAAATTTATGAGGCATATTCAAATGAATATAATTTTATATTGCCTTTATGTAAGAAAACTTTTTATTTACAAAAGAGAGTATTGTCAAAGATTTTTGCCTTGAAATAACTTTTTTTGTAGGTAACAAGTTCTGTGCTGGCGACCACATATCGTGGCATGCACCATTGGATGGGGACTCTGAGTCCAGGGTGCGACATTTGCTGGTCGCTGAAGACCCCCAGTTACCAGCTATTGATACACCACATGGGACTGTTAAGTTTATACAGGTAAAAATGTTACTAATGAATGACTGAACTTCATAAAGAAATTGAGAATTTCGCAACGGCTTTTTTATATTTGGTAGAAAGTTTATTTCTGTTATTTTTCAATAGATGACGCTGTTTGTTCCCTTTAAATTTAAATTATTAAAAAATATTTGAGTGAAATATTGCTATTAGATATTACAAGGCACAAATTTCCAAAATATTATTAAAGTATTTTTAATTGTAATTGAGCTAAATAGCTAATTTATTACATAAAGATTAATTCCAGATGGTGGGATGTACGGGCCGGGAACTGAAAGCAGCACAGAGAGGTTCCGGATTTGATGTACTCAAGCTTATAGCTGAAGATCCAAGGTATTTGATATAATAAAAACACTTAGACATGTAACAGAAGTACTAGAAAACACTACTGTGAACTATGGCCGTTTTGAATTTGATTCCCTTCTACTTACAACCAATTTTTAAAGAATTTAACGGCAAAAGAGACGAACAGAAAGGGGAAATATCTCACAGTATGTCCCCTCTCTGTCCATTAAATATCTATACACTGCCTGCTTACATTGACTACAATAAGAGGTTAAATAGTTAAATAATGTATTTCAGATGTGGTGGGTCTTGGCTTGTGACACGCGCACGCAGGGCGTCTGCTCGGAAAGTGCGGAGCGCCCGCACCGGCACTGCGCCTGCGCTGCTCGCTGGAGTCTCCGCTAGGGTCAAATGGCTTCCATATACAACGGTAAAATATTTTTATTATTTCTAAAATATTTGTACTAAAGAATGTCTCTGTAATTTTATTGTACTGCAATATCTCTCTATTTCAAGGAAAAAAATATTTTTTTATTTTTATTATGTTCTTTTGTGTAAAGTTGGCTACACAAGTTTCTACTGTACAGTCTGAATGTTAGTGGATATATGATTTTAATTTTGTTCTAGGACACAGAGGAGTCCGCTTCACCTCAACTCAGCCCCACAGTGGAACAGCAGATTAAGGAGACATTACAGCGAGGACTGAACTGCATGGGCTCCACTGAGAGAACTGTACCCGAAGGTATCAAAATAAAAGAGTGGTAGAACCCGCTTTAACATCTTCGCACGAATTAGCCAGGTTCGCCCGGTGAAATACCACCACCACACAGAAAACAGTTTGCCACCTCATGATATAAAAAAAAAATAATATCCCAGCTATACTCCGGTCAGTACAAATCAAATGTTATTTTACAGTTAATCACTCTAGTCATTTAGTTTGTAGGTCAAAATCAAATAGATATATTATGTCTCATAGCCAGTCCATTTCAAGAGGTCAGAGAATGTTACTAACTATATTTTTTTAATAATATTGTACTTATTTGAAATGCATTTTCCATGAAAAATATTAAAAATAACATTGTGTTGCAGGTCACAACATGTCGACGGATAGTTTCGAGATGTCCAGTATAGAGAGAGCTTTGCCACAAATACCGGAGTTAATGCAGGTCATTTTCAACTATAATATGTTTTGTTAAAAATATAATTTTCACCTTTTCATGTTTCGAAATATGCAAGGACAGGCTATAAACTGTGTTATTTTGTGCCTAAATGATTTCCGACATTTTGGCGCTGACTGTTGCGGTGGTAAGTATTCAAACTAATAAAATAGAATTGTGAGCAACTTTAAAAAGTCAGAAAAAAGCAAAAGCTTCAGGATGCAATGTCATAAGAATTTTTTTTACACTATGAATAGCATTAACTGTCACAGTATTTAAAAAAGCAATTTTCAATCAGATTGTTAAAATTATTTATATTATAATGTTGCAGGGATCATGGCGGTGTGAAGACACCGTGGAGTACTTTCAAGGTGTGCATGTTGTGATGAACGCGGAGGGCGCCAGTCTGCTGCCCCTCGCCATAGAGTTAGTAAATTTATATTTATTACCCTTTAAATTAGTTATAATCCTAAAGTTTGAAATCATTTTCTTCATTAGAATCTTATAAACTTTCTATACAACTTTAACCACTGTTTTTTTTATAGTGGTCGCATATCTCACGGACGTCACTTCACATGGCGCTGCGGCCCGCGAGCCCTCACCTTCGTGACGGGCGGAGTCTCAGGAGCCCTGCCTACTATCACCAGACCGTACGCACAACGAGGACCTTGGCTACAGGTATGGTGTTTACAATCTTCCTTCTGCATTGTCATATGAAAGTTTTTTTATGTCTATTTATATTTTTTTTAATTTGACACAGTTGTTGATACCACCGGAATTAGCTCGGGACATGTCACCCCAGTTAGTACCACTTTCTCGACTCGCGGACACCGACTCGGAGTCAGAGGATGAGGGCGAAGCGCCCGCGCCACCGCCCGCCCTGCCACTCACACTGTCGTGGCCGAAATACAAACTGAAGATCACCGTTGTACCTGATTGTGAATTTGTTGCGTGATGCAATAAAAACTTTTATACTAAATACATAGTCAAAGATTTTTTTTGTATTTTTGTTTAAAAACAACTGTGCATTTTTTTTGGAAATTTATTGAATTTTTAATTTTTTCTTGTTTTCTATGCATCTCTCTTTTCCCTTACCCTAAATTTAAAAATATAAATGTCAAAAATGACAATCACTTGACGAATGGATCAATGTGAATTTATAGTGTCACCAACTTATCTGTGAACTGACGGGTGTCGCGGGCGTCGTTTCAGTGTTGCTAATTAATTCCAATGTGCACAAAAGTCGGGAAAGTCGACACATTTTTATTTATATGATATAGTTTGTATTTACGATAAACTGCTAAGACATAGGGATTCCATCTAAAATATACCAATATAGGATAGGAGCCTGCAGCCGAGCTTCTTCTTCAAAAAATGATTTCACCTTTAGAATAATACTACATGCATCACTCTCTATAGCTTTCGGCAAATTTAACGCTTATAATTCAGAATTATCGCAATAAAACACACGAAAGTAGTAGACACCCACAGTCGAATGACAATTCAACTTGTCACCGTAGTTCTTATTTTTGCCATTTCACAGATAAGTTGGTAACTATAACTTTATACATCACTTTTTAGACATAATTCAAGCGATGTGTTTGGAAACTTAGTTGTTGGGAACACAACATTAAATACGATGTAATATAACATGTTTTTAGTACTTTATATCATAAAGTTTTGTATTAAGCAAAAATATATGTGTTTTTTTTAAATAACCAATGACTTAGCAACTAAGCATAATATGAATAGAGAAATAAATTGTTTAATACGAATATTTTTTATTTGTTTAAAGTTTTGACTTGTGATTATGTTGCAAGCGATAGATAAGTCACCTCACACTTTAAAACAACTTTTTCATATTTTCATACCCGTCATAATAACGGTTATTCTATAAGTAGTTATAATAAACGAAAATCAGTTAACGAGTTTTAAATTTTGCGCACCTTTGAAAATATAACCAATAAACGTTCAACCTTCAGTTACGCTTTGTTTAGCAGTAGGACCTAATAAAAACTGTGGAATAAGTATTTATACATTAAAATTTTATTTATTTAACGTCTTTAATGAACATTTTCCTTAGAACAATTGTTCATCTTCCAATATTTCAGTCTTATTACATGTTAACGTGTTCTGATTCGTTAGTGACTAAATATACTTGCTGTGAAAGCCAAGAGAGAAAAGAAATAAAAATATTTTTCTGATTTAGTGCACTTTTAAATCATCTTAGTCAGGTTCAAAGAGTATATAAAATATGTTCATTCATAAAGTACTTCTTTTATAGGTAATCATGCTCAAAACACTGATATCCAGAGCTGGGAAATGTTATCTGTTACGCTACGTTATAACCTATAACGCTACTGCTATAATTAATATAATAAATAACCTTTATATCGTGATTTCGTACATATTTCATCAACAAAATTAACAGAATACGCGACGTTATGTCGCTATTAATAAGCGAAAAATAGCTATTTGTAGTGCAGTGTTTTTTGGTTATAACATACTGGAAGAGACTTATTGTTATCAATTAAAATGCCTAAATCTTCGAAATTATGGAACTATTTTGTGAAAAGCGACGATCATGATTTCATGGCAATTTGTCAATTTTGCGGAAAACTCTTTTCATACAAAACAACCAGTTCAAATCTTAAAGCTCATCTAAAACAGAAACATCCTTTGGTTTATGACGATTTACTTCAAAACTCTGAATCTGATTTATCAGCGCTGTTAAATAGTAAGTTATTGATGTTATTCTTCTATTTTCTATGTTAGCCTTATAAACATAGGACCATGATTATATATTATTAAATACAACTGTAAGCCAGCACAATTTGTTAGAATAAGCTCAAAGTTGGAAGGGTAATAAAATAATGTCATATTAATGCAAAAGGTTAAATTAAAATCGAATAGTGGAAGAATAAGTCGAAAAATAACGGTAAACAACAATATAACGTTAAGTAAACATTTTTTGGTCGTATTTCTTCCAAACACAAAATGAATATTTTTAATCTATAAACTGTCAAACACAACACTATACTCTGTGTGGAACGTCAAACTTCAACGAACGCCGCCATCTTGTAGTTATAACGGCGTTACGGTTACTGTTTGCTACGTTGCGTCGAAACGGTTTCATTTTGTTGTTATCGTTTTTTTGCCAGTTTTAAACTATGATGACTTCAAAAATGTGGGAGTACTTTTTACAATGTGAATCTGACGATGGAGTCAAACGAGCTCAATGCACATTCTGTGACAGACTGCTTAGTTACAGCTCGACAACGTATAACCTTAAATCTCATTTGATGCGTCTTCATCCGGAAGAAGTAGGATTCAAAAATACGGACAAATTAAGATCTTCCGTTTTGAAGCCTGTTATAAATTCCGAGCTACGTAAACTAGCTACGTTAAAAAGAAGAAACGAATCAGTTGTTTGGTCGTTTTTTACGAAATCAGAGACTAATGAGAGAGTAGCAACATGCAATTTATGTAATAAGACTTTTTCGTACAGATCAAGTAATACTAATCTTAGGACACATTTAAAACGAACCCATCCTGATGAGTTTATCGAAAACGATAATAACGATATCGACGACAATAACGAAATAAGTTACAACGAAAGCGGCGACGACGATACTGCTCAGTCCAACAATATCGGTAAGTGTAATTCCCAAAAAAAAAAATTGTTGTCCTGCGAGCAATTTACACCAAACATTTTATTTGTTATTAATAAAATGTCCCTATTATGCATTACAATGTTGCATGTAACGTTATTCTATGTCTTATTTCGTAGAAATATAGTCGAAATTCGAACGGAATCTGTATGTAAATTCATTTATGTTTGTTGTATACGTGATTCCCTTCACGGGATCCATCGCGCCATTCTATACGTCACATTTCAAAACGCAAAGTAAAACCACCTCTAGCTATCCAGAAATAAGACATAAAATGGCATGATTTGAGGTTATGTTTACATTTTAGGTTCATTTCGAAATGCTTTATTAAGTATACCCATAAACTGGTATTTGAACGTAATGCTGAATGTAGCAAAGTCCAAAATCATTTAAAATTATTCACTTGTTGTGTGTAAATGTCTAAAGTTAATATTAAAGATCTCGAATGTTTTTAAATGGAAGAACGGCAACGTCGCACGTACGGCCGCCATATTGATCAAATCTATAAATGAACGTAAGGGGTACCTCTTGTTTTGCTTTTAATGTTTGCCTTTTCCACAGTTACGTGTTATTTATGATTTATCTATAGCTGTAATTTCTTCTATACAACTAATATTAATAAACTTTTTTAGACAGTTGTCGTGGTTACTATCAACATTAATAACTGCATGTTCGCCTCAGAATCGTTGTTTAGTCACTTAGTGTAGCTTAAGCCATGTCCACTAAAGGACTGACGAAGTATGCGCTAAATGTGTAATCGTGGCAGTATTGGTCCTTCGAGTCGAACTTTTTAAAGTTTCGTTCGTATAGTTACCATAATTACACACAAAAAAGAATTTTCACATAAAAATAGTGCGACCATCTTATTTAATAGAATTTCATTGATATATCTCCATATTTTATTATAAAATTAATATAGCAAGGATATAGTTACTGCCTCGAGGCAAGATTTTTAATAACGTTTGAGACAACTACTAAAATTGTACCTATCTGCTTCTTTTAGTTTCGTTAAGTAGTCAAATGTCTTACTTACTGACCAATTATCGACTCTGAGTTATTGTCATATTTTCTGTGTTTTAATTCTAATCTTTATTTTTAATGGTACATTTGTTTTAAACAAACCGCTTTGTGTTATTTATCTTGATCCCTTAAAACATAAAGCCCAAACCTTTATAGATTTATTTTTATAGTTATTCATACTTATATTGGAAGTTTTTACTCCGACATTGAATGTAGGTGAGGTCTGATAATTCGTGCCCTTCGCGAAAAATTCAAGTGACCTTTTCGAGATGAGGTTACAAAAATAGATCCTCCCGGGCGGTGCGGGACTCAATCCCAGTTTTATTGATTTACAGCCTCGCAGCTGGAGCACCCTCCCCTTCCCTAACCTTCCCCTGCTCACCCCAGCGCCTTGATTGGGTAAGGGAAGGTTACGTGGGTGGTTATTGCGTTCAGTTTCTTTGTTTACTGTTGCGAAATGTTTGAAATATTTAAGTGATTTCTTTGTTTGAATGTTACATTAGTTTTCTACTTTGTTTGACTATAACATAGAATTTTGTACAATACTAATAAAATCTGATGGGAACAATGTAGCTGATAGCTATTTTTCAATATGTTTTGGTCTAAAGTACGACATTTAAAAAAATCCTGGCAGTAATAGGCTCATCCATCAGGCTGCAGGCACAAACACGAACAAGAAGACAAGAAATATATATAAATATTTTTTTAAAGAAATTGTACGTGAGAAATTAAAATAATTAAATGTGTAAAATGTAAGCAGACTAAAACCATGTAAAACACGTGATTTGAGCTAAGCGTAGAAAAAATGTATTTAAAAAAAAATAACAAGAAGGCCAATTTTAATGGACTCAAATGCTTAAACCGTTAACTAATCACAATTCTTTGTCGAATAGTTTAAACTTGATAAAAAAGAAGTCAATCGTATCGTACAAATATTATAAATGCGTTTTTTTTATTGGATTTTGTTATTAGTGCATTCCAGAACGGCTAAACAGACATGGATGAAATTTGGAAGAACACATTACTGCCTGAAGTAGCATAAGCTAGTTACAGTCTAAATTTTTTATTGTACTCAAGGGTTCGAGGCAAGGCAGCTACCATAATAATAATATCATAGGAAAACTTGTTTAACCCGATCATAGGTCTAGGGTTAATCAATACCCTTTGTTCCGTTGAACAGGGGTCACGCTTTCCATGCCTACAAAATGATCCCCTAGTTTTAATCATCGTAGTACGATAGCGAGTAATAAATTGAAAAGAAGGGTGTCGATTAACCCTATTTTAAGAAAATTAGTTATTGAAATTTGTGCTCTTATGTAATAAGATTAAAGGTCAAAGTTACATAGCAAAAACATAAAAGTAAAAGTCTTTTAGTCCAGTTAATTCTACGTATGTACTATTATTACCCTTCCATTGTAACAAGAGCTATGTTCAATGACGTCATAGTTACTTCTCAGGAGAAAAAAGCTAGCGAGATGACAATATTAAATTCGCCAATTGGTCTCAATACGGGACCGTAGCGTGACCTAATATGTTTGATCCTAATTCGTGACACAAGGCAATCAAGTTCATTTAAAAAAAATGTAGTAATTATTAAGCCTTAGTTTATCAAGAAGCCAAAACATTTCTGCGTATTTTTATCTTGTTTACTGCACCTTTAAACCACAGAGATAGGTTTTTACATATGTAAATCTTATAAATGCGAATGTTTAGATGGATCGATAGATTTTTGTTTGAACGTATCTCCAGAAAGGCTCGTACAGATCTCGATTAAATTTGGCATGGATGTAGATCATAGTTGGGAAGAAGACATAGGCTACAAATTATGATTTTTTTAATTCCGCGCAGACGGTGTTGCGGGCAACAGCTAGTACATAATAATTAAAATGTAAACACCGCAATCCCTATCCCGACCGTCCTATTTGACCAGCCGTCAACTCGTTGCGTCACTTGTTTTGCTGCACGGTATGGCAACGTCGCCTTTCTCTCCGCTTGCTACCTACAGCCTATCAGCGCAAATTAAACTTGTTTTGAATGCTACATAATCAAGGTTTGGTACAATCAGGATAGAGTCTATTACTTCTTATTAAGGGTAGAGCAATGCCTCTAGAAGACTGCATAAGTACGTAGAAGTAGGAAAATTGTCGGTCATCATCTAGTCCCGAATTAATTTAATAGGGTCATTTCAACTATTGTATCGAATGCTTTAAACCATATTAAAAACATAAAAGGCTATAATATGTTTTCAAAATATTGCGGAAAAATCCCAAATCTAACAACACGCCTAGCTGGGGAGTAGCTGCACTTGTTTTGGTGCACGGTGCGACAACGTCGCCTTTCTCTCACAAAATGGCGCTCGACACAAAAACGAGCGTTTTCTTTTTGTGCTTGTTCTGTTACCTAGCGGAGTCGAGCTAAGCTGCCTTCGCGTTTGTTTTACAAATATCTTGGTCAGAAACCGTGACCTATACGTTATATAAATCTTCGCGTCATTATTGCTAAACATTACAATCACTTAAGCCCTAAAATTTCCCACTGATTTGCAACGTTAAGTTACTAGTTAGGCCTTACGTCAACTATGCTGGACTACTGCGATATATACACGTAAAGGAAAAACATACAATCCTATAAAATGTAATAAATGAATTTGAATCCTATATCCGTAGTATTCGTTACGCTAACCACGTGCCTACGAGGTCAATTCGTTCTTTGACGATTTGAGATACGAGGTTAACTTTATTCCTATTAAAGATTTTCTTATGAATCTTATATGAACAAAATTATAATATTCACCTTAATTTTCCTTTTATAAATATAAAGTTTTAAATAATGAATAAATAAGTAAAGCCTATAATTTTATTTATGTCACGTTTAAAAAAAAAACCCGTTTATAAGACGTCTTGTTTTACCGGTATGATACATATCTATTATCTCTTTCACACACATCGATGCTGTCTGCTATCTCTTTCTAGTGTTCACAAGCTCGGAGACATTTTAAGAGAAATCGAAGACTAGTTGTGAATTGTTTTAACTACATATTTTATATAATGTTAATAATACTTAAAAACAAAAATAAAAAACTTATTAGGTAATGAGAAATTAAAGTATTCGCCAAAAGTTGTAAATGATTGCCTAATTTAATAGTGACCAACCATCTAACATAGGCGAATTGCCCATACCTACATGCTTTAGCGACAACTGTTTGACTAGTGTTTTTCCTATTTAAATGCGCCTGATGAAGTTCTTGACTCACCATCTCACCATCGCTAAAAACTGAAACTGTCAGGGCCAAAATGTCGAAGATCAAATAAGCACAAAATAACACGGTTTATGGCCTGGCCATGTATAGAGGTCAGTTCGTCCAGGAATTACGCAGTTACAAAGATAAATCCAATCAAACTTTTATCCAAAAAAAGCTTTTTAAATGCTTCATAAAATCCCGTTTAAAACATGTTAACGTATATCTGTTTTGTCAAATGATTGGGATGACGATATGTTTTATACAGAGATTTTCGTCTCAGAAACCAATGTTGTTGCTATAACGACTATTGAAATTGATACTTGATAGCGTAGGGTGACGAAGTGCACGTATACACACTGTGTGGTGTCAGTCGCAGCCTGTTGTAATGTGACGACAATACGTGACCGCCCTTGAGTCGACAACTCGTCACGCAATCACTTGCCATCAGACTGTTTTAAATTAATATTTAAAATTTATAAACAAACCTAGTCCAATATAGAAATATAGACACAATTATATTTTCATCACTTATGGTAATAACACAACACAACTTAATTCCGTACACAAGAGTAGCCAAAAGATAAAATAATAAAAAAACATAAAATATAGGTTGACTTCCATCTTTCGTGCTCCTGATATATCTCTCTCGCTCCCACATTCGTACACGCAGTACGCAAACAAACGAGTCGATTTCCGAATTTAAAAACAACGTATTTATATAAAAAGTCACCATAAATAAATGACCGGAAACTGGCGACCAATTAATCTAGATTTAACTGCACGTGATCAAGCAATAAGTTCTCAAAATATGTAACCGCGTTATTTTCGTTCTTCGGGTTAACAATTTTATAACCCTCACATGTGGACACCTGCCAAATGTGACGGCCATCTTGACAGATGCTATTCAAAGGTGGCAATACAATATAGCGATTGTTGTTTTTTCATTAATTACTAGCTGCCGCCCTTGACTCCGTCTGCGCAGGACTAAAAAAAACTTAATAAGTAGCCTATGTGTTCTTCCAGACTATATTCTACATACAGTGCAACCTCAATATAACGTACCTCGATATAACGACTTCCTCGATTTAACAAATTTTTCGTAATCCCCTTGAATTGTCCATAAGAGTCAATATAAAATATACCTCTACATTGCGAACATTTTTTGCGAACAACCTCTTTATAACGAATTTTCAACCATCGAGAAAAAGTATAAATACCTCTATTTAACGAATTTTGTCAACCCAAAACCTCTATATAAAGTTAAAATGAACAAAATTGAGATTAAGCTACTACATATGTATAACCATATTTTTGATTCTTTACCCTTAATTCGTGAGTTTTGTTGTACGAATCTTTGAAATTAACTACATAATGTTTGCACCCACAAAGATATGTACCTACAAAAAAATTTTGTTACTTGCCTAATTTTTTTTAAATAGAAAACACATACAGTAATTTGATAAAAAAAGAGTTATCATTTATTAGTAGAAGTTGTTCGCTATAACAAGATGCGTACGTAATGTTGAGGTGAATAAAACTATTTTTTTACCTCTTTATAACGAATTTTAGACCATCCTAACCTTAACATAACGAACCTCAGTTTAACGAATTACTCGATATAACGAATATTTACTTGTTCCCCTCCGATTCGTTATATTGAGGTTGCACTGTATATGCCAAATATCAGCGAAATCGGTTAAGCCGTTTCGGATATACTTTCAAACAAACATCTATTCATCAATCCAAACATTCGCATTTATAATATTAGTAAGATTAAGCATGGGGCAAGTCAGTGTGGTTAACAAAGGCATAGTTACCCTTAACTGAGTAGAGTCGCGAGTTATAACGACTGAGATGTCTAAAATTCACAATTTTACAATCTATAAATTTAAATTAAATATATCTTGTAATTTAATTTTTGCTCTTGTGTGTAAGCATCTGTTCTTATTTGATCAACATGTAGTTAGCAAAGAATGCATTTTTTATGGTCTAAATTCGTCACAAACTTGTTTTGTTTTGTGATAATAATAAATACCTTAAGTGGTAACATAAAGCGTGTTAAATACATAATAAAATAAAGAAACTACGTCGTTTAACAGATTTATACACACTTTATTTTATCCGTGTTCTACGCTATTTAAATATTTTTGAAAATTTATAAACGTAGTGTAGGAACTTTAATAAACTCCCAAACAGAGTCGTAGTAGTTGTAATAAAATTGCATATAAAAATAGCCAATGTGTGGGAGAAATTTCTCGAGTTTTATATTTATAGCGCAATGACTAATTGGAATGTTGTTAGTCATATAAGAAAAATCTCGATAGTATGTATCATATATAACTATACTATGATTTTCCTTCATGACACAGTATTTTTTGACAATTAAATTGCAAAAGATTAGAGCAACTATCATGACTTGCGATAAAAAAACTAAAATGTAACTCAACGTTTCTCAGTCTTCAAGATAATTAAAAAAATAATAAAAGAATCTACAAGGACCGGAGTATGATGTAACACACAGAATAAAAATATTCAGACGAATTGATAACATTATGTTTTTTGAAGTGGGTTTATAAATGTAAAAATGAGTTATCTGTGCTATCTATTTAAAAAAACTGTGGTTAACCTTAAAAACTTGTGACGTATATTGTTACGTATGGTTATTAGGAAATATTCGTTGACGAAGCGTAAGTCCCAGTATGTTAAACGTTAATAGTCTGTTGACGTGACGTCACGCATCGTAACGTCACATGTGTAACGGTTTTTTTAACGATCGACCTTTAAAACAATGGCCATTAAAATGTTAACATTTATAGGTTAGTTGTTAGGCTTTTTACCGTTTTATTTGTGTTGAAGCAATTGTCATTTAATTACGATGTAATTGGTATATGTCACAGGTATGGAATACTTTAATATCAATTTATTTTACATCTGTGTTTAACGTTGAATGAATAAAATGTAATATTTTCAAATAATATTTTCTATAGCACTTTTGATTACTTTTTTAACCTTTTGAGCGCCAAAGAAATGTGTAAATGACAATGTAGTATTTATTTCTCAGGGTTGCCATTCAATAAACAAAATCAACATTTAATTGCCTTGCTCGATTGTTCACCATACATCCGTAAACATTTTATTACGTATTAATTCAATACTCCACTGCTGTGAAACTTCGTTTAATTGATATTTTCATCTCGTTCATTCATTTTAATAAAACAGAGACGGCAAATATTACTTTGATTGTCACAATACAGTGGAGTTCTACGGCCTAAGGTAAAGTTGACACTTCCTTGTAGCATCGTCATAGCGCCTGACTTCCCTGTCTCGTGCCAGTATTGACTCAATTTTTATGTTCCGGCACGTTTTAACGTTCACTTTATTATGTAGAGCTTTAATCTGTTCGTAACTTTAAGTTTTTATCGAATTTCGTTTGACAAAGAATAAAAAAAAAATTTCGACTACACCGCTTTTACTGCGAAGGAAATGACAGAGAGTGATCCTAAGTTGCTTGAGAATCGACATTTTCAGAATTCTTCTGGGATATTTTAAAGCTATAATTTTTTTTTATACTTTTTTACTTTGTTAAGTCCAGAGCCCGATGTTGCATTTCCGACGCCCTAGGCCAAATTTTTCCGATTTTTTTGGCAATATCGGGGAATTTTTTCCAACGATAGGGTGCCTTAGGAGACACTGCAGGCGCCCCTCTATATCCGACTTTGGCCTGCGGTGCCCTCTTATGCATCGTTCCCAAACCAACGCTGCTACTGGTCAAGTCTACTCTGACAAAGCCTTCCTTGTATCCTCTAACAACGGACTTACATATGTGATGGTTTATAGACTTTTCTCTTTGTTAATAGACGATGACTCCAATCATTCCACTGCCGAGGCCGATCCGTGGAGTTTCTTCGAGAAGGAGACGGGTGGGCGCGCTCGCTGCGTCGTTTGCCGCGCCTCCTTACCTCACCGCATTAGAGATCTCAAGCAGCACTTGAAGGATAACCATCCCAAGTTAGCGCAGGTATTTAGCTCCTAACTACGTCCATTTGTCATTTAAATCATCAATAAAAATTCATTTTTATCTCTTAGGGCTTTGACCAAGCGAGTGACAGCGACGATGACCAGAACGACTCGTACACAGAGGTTGTATACTTGGAAGAAGAAACTAGAAAAGTTAAGAAACCGCAAAAGAATCCAAGAATATCTTACACAACTTCACAGATGGTGAAACCGGCCAAGATCAGCAAATTGAGTTCGTCCTCAAACGAAAGATACGACGAATATGATGACCAGATTAAAAAATTCAGCAATTACGTCGCTTCATTACTAAAAGAAGTACCAAAAGATGCTTGTATGAAGCTACAAATGGAGATAATAAACTTGATTATGACAACAAAGTTAAAACTACCCACAGAAACGACGGAGAACAAAATGATAATAGATGGCGTGCCTGTTGCTATACAGACTATGAGTGCGGTTCCTGGCGCCGGGTTCATTGTGACCGTGCCTACAACAGTGTCCGCCGTCCATCCCGCACCCGTCGCACCCACCGCCGCACAGAACAAGCCAACATTCACCGTTGAAGAAGTTAAAGAATCGACAAACGAGTGTAGAGATTTGCCTAAATTGTGATCAACAACAAATATTATAAAAGAGACTTGAAGGATAGTAAGAAATATTGCCTATAAATAGGCTGTCTAGAAGACTATGTTGACGTGAACCAGATTTTTTTTTATAAAAGTCCTGAAGTACAAAAGTACGTGTAGGTTTAAGTAAAAAGATTTGATAATTTGTCTTTAAAAACGTTCATTTCTTGCTTCTTGGATAACAAGAGCTTTTTCTTTTTTTATAATCTTGGCGACTCAAGGTCATTCGCGAACTAAGTGTTGTTTCTCCTCATAACCTAAAATTGTGTACTGTCAAACCGTCAAGATATCTGAAAATTGTAATAGATGTTCGAAAGGACAAATCCCATGTCTATTTGAATATTATAGGTGTTGTTTTAGTGCAGAATTATAGGAAGAACTTTATTTTAATAGTTTTCTATGTACTTTTATCTATGTTGAGTGTTCCCAGAACAAAAAAGTTTGATTGTTAGTGATTGATTGCGTATGCTTAAGTAGTTATAACAATGTTGAGTAAGATTAAATTTAATAATTTTTTTGTTACATTTTCGATAAATATTTTGAATCTGTGATATTGAAAAGTATTTTTATAAATAACTTTGTGATAATAAAACACAGACTCGACGTTTGCAGTTAATATTTTCTCGTACCCATAGATATAAACTTACTAGCTGTCATCCGAGACTCTGTCCTCGCGGAATTAAAAACAAATTTAATAATAATAAGTAGCCTGTGTGTTCTTCCAGATTATGCCAAATTTCATCGAGATCTATGCAACGGTTCCGGAGATACCTTCGAACAAACAAAGAAACATTCTCATTTATGATATTATTTAGATTCAGACATAGTGCAGGGACGTGACAGTAAAAGGCCTACAGAGCCCTTCATTCCACCTCTTGTGCACCTATCTATAATCCATAGGTTCTAAATTTATGCCCATATGTCTCGAGAATGTTTATAATGACAACTTAACTCGGCTTTCGTTGTAAATCGTTTAAATAACATAAAAACTAAGTTAGCAATAACAAGTGAGCAAAAGGTTCATATTTAATAAATTCTTTTAGGGCAAAGATTCTGGGGTTGAAACTTCGTTAATTTTACGATTATAAGATTTGCTATTTATAGTCATCTTTCTAAATGTTACGCAAGATCTAAGTGTGCGAGTTTGTGAAATCATGTCGTAAAACTTTGACCCGAATTCTTATCGCAATGTGTCCATGTTGGAGGAACTTTACTTTTTTTATTACCAAATGTATAGTCCGAAACTTACACTTTGTCAAAACTTACTGCTAATTTTAGCTTTGGTATTGCTTACATTAATGCTTTAAGTTTATATTAGACTCCCTCTGCACAGAATAAAACAAACTTAAAAAGTATCCTATGTTTTCTAGATTTATGCCAAATTTCATCTAGATCCATGCAGCCATTCCTGAAAGACCTTTAAACAAACATCCATCCATCTAAAAATTTGCATTTTTATTAGTGAACTTTTCAAGTTTGTGAATATTTGTTATCGACCAAATTTCTTCTGAGATACATTTTTACAACGTTGCTGACCTAACCTATAAACAACATTTACATTCACTTTTATATCAGAAAAAAAAACAAGAATTCCATAGACAGTGAATTAAACGTTATTATGTTTGTGAAGGTTGCATTAGAGTACAAATTTATAATTCAATAAATGTCTCGTAAACGTGATCTCAGACTTCATAATTCGACCGAAACTACATAAAATACTGTGAAGCTATTGTTACAATTTTAATGAGACCGAGTAACTGTCTTGTCAAGACTTAATAACAACCTATATTATAAAAAAAAACGATCATACTATTCTTATTGGCCAATATTTCGTGTTCATTTCTTTTTTTTTTTTCAATTGTACAAAAGGTTAATAAAAGTGGCTTTTGCTACACCTTTAAACTGATTGAAATAAACAATTTTTTATAACCAATCCAAAGTACAAAAGATTTTATTAATTACAAAACAAGTTTATATGGTGGGATTGAGAAGAATTAATTAAACAAAAACTAGTTTCGGTAACTTGAGTATTGGCCATTTCATTTCAGTTGACAAAGCTCACTTGTTAATTTTCAACTTGAAAGATCCCTCAACTCGTGAAGATATGAGATTCAATTCACACCAATCCTGTAAAAATGTGCTCCCAATGTGGAACACAATAAAAACATAACATTAGAAAAACATTTGAAATTATTTGCGACAACTAAAACATAAGTCACACCACAATAACAGCGCTACAGTTCTATCAAGCTTGCTCTCCGTAGCCAATAAATTATTGACCAATGTTTTCCTTGTTGCTCACTTCTTTTTATATCACAAATATTTTCTCTTATTGTATAAAGCATGATTTAAATAAATTCAAATGGCATATAGTATACTTTATTCCAGTACAGTGATAAAATTTAGCACTGGAATAATGTAAACACAGTGTAACATACAATTTAACCATTTTCTCTTATCAAGACAACATAAATAACAACATTTTATATTATATAACAGTTATTTATAGGTTAACCTCAAGAACATAATGTTATCTTTTAAAGGGGTATGTTTGTTATGATATCCACCCAATTATAACATATTAACACAGTACAATTTATGTTGAGAAATGTTTCGGTACCTCAAACTCGAAACCTCCAAGACAAGATGTGACTAGATTTTGTCTACTATACATTTAACTTAATGATTTTAAACTCACCTTAATATTTACTCGAGCTTGCAATTTTCATAGTTAAATCTTGCTTGAACTTCTTTCTTGAGCTAAAAATACTGTCCTCGTGAAGAGGAACCAGTTTATTGACGTTATGACGTTTACGTTCTTACGTACCAGAAACTCTGATCCATTTGGCGGGCTCCGAAGAGCCCTGGGACAAGACAGGAAAACGGGATGGGAAAGGGTGGGAAATAGGTTTGCTGCGAGCGGTCCTAGGACGACAAAGTGGGACGTCGCCGCACCATCTTCACTTAAAGTATACTTTACAAACTAATTATAAAAAACTTGTAAAATCCGAAATATACTCATTTCTTTTTTTTTGTACATCACAGAAAGCCCCTACTCGCCATCGACGGCCCACAGCTGAGATCATATAACTCTCTGTACAAACATATATATCTCCCAATTGTCAACTTTTACAGGTTTCTTCTTTACTCTGTATCGTTCAATTTTAAAATCTACAACTAGAATTAAGGACGCGCGGCGTTCCCCATAAAGTATTTTAAAGCTCTGATATTGTGAGGTGCGTGCGCGTGACGGTGCGCAACAATACGTGTGTCTCTCACCGCGGGGAGGCCGCGCGTTTACAAATTAAAATACATTGGTCACAAGATAAATAAAACGATACGCTGCGGGGCCGAGCCCCGGGCCCGCCGCCGCGAGCCTCGCCACCACTCGTTTACAATATAACAACACCTCATTTATATAAAAAGAAAGGCGATTAAAAGCCTTGCAACCGCGAGAGCCCCAATTCCTTGTTGCGAGAGCGCGGTGGCGCAGCCCTCTGCGCGTGCGTCGCATAGCCCCTCTCAGCCTTTGCTATCAACAAACTTAAGTAGAAACAGTCTGAATACAAGTCAAAACTCAAACTAGTCTTTTGTTGGCTGGGAAGCGATGCGGCGCACGTCAGAGGGTAACAAAATTAAAAACGGAGAGCGCCACCGACGAGGTCGCTCGGGGCTGCAAGGCGTTGACGGCGAGGGGCGAAGCGCCGGGCCGCGCCTACGCCGGACGCGCCGACACCGCAGACCCGCTGGCTCCACAATTTTTTTTGTGTTTTTTTCTCATTATTTTGCAAGGGAGAAGAACGGGGCTGCGGCGACGGCGCACGAGACGTGGCGTCTCCACTTAACTACTAAAATTTTCACAAAATAATACCTAACGCCGGAATTTAGACGCGACGCAGGAGACGAAGCACGGGCGCCGGCACGTACTGAGGGGCACCAACGACCGTGCATCGCCACGCGAGGCGTTTCCAAATAAAAAACTTAGCACGAAAAACGGCGACGCAGACCTCGGCGCAGGCGACTCGGGCGTCCGGGGGCTGCACCGTCGCGGCTCTAACACTAACAGTCCTTGGCTTACGACGCACCCACGTTGAGCAGCAGCTTCAGAGGCAGGGCGCGGTCGGGCTCCGGCCGGCAGCGGCCGTCGCGGCGCCAGTGCGTGGGCGGTGGGGGTAGCGCCGCGGCCGACGGGGCTGCGCCCCACTTGCTGGCGGCGTACCTCTCTTCGCGCCGCTCACGCTCTCGGTCGCGTCGCACGCTCAGCGCGGCCGGCAGCGGTGTCCGGGCGACTCGCCTGCGCCCCCGGATCTGCGCTTGCACCTGGCAGTTCATCGCAAGGATACTCTTATCAAGATCTCTGTTACACTAGGATGGACAGTTCACTTATCACTGTAGCGGTAGCGGACGCGCTCACGCGCGCGGTGCGCGGTTTCTCAACAAGATGGTTGCCTGTCGGCTGGCACTGGAGCGAGCGACGTGATTTTAATTCTCGCTATTCGCCGTATCTCGGCCTCGAACTACTGTCGATCTACACGGATGACACGTCGAAACACTGACTGGTGTGCTCGGTACGGCGGTCGCGCTGCTAGCTTCGGTGGAAATCGCTCGCGGTTGTACGACACAGACGCCACCTTTCCATATTCGCACCTACACTTCTCGAGTTCAACTACGTGACGGAGGGGGCGCGCGACGCTTTTATACGGCAATGGCGGCTGCGCGGCCGCGGTGCGCAGTGGGGATTTAAAGCTAGCCAGTCACTGCATGGATTATATTTTCCAATAACAAATTAATAAATAAACACATGAATTCAAAAGTGAATTACACTAAATTGAAGGATTAGCTTTGTTAAAAAATATCTTACTCTCCAAATGATAAGCCGTCTTTCCCTTTTAGAACTTTAAATGAATTTAACTATAACAAAATTCCTTACTGCTCTAAATTACATTACTACATTTTAGGCAACAAAATCTAAGTACTTTTTTGAAATTGCAGATCACCAAACATTATCTCTTTATTTTATTGATAATATTTTCCCTCAAATTATGTCCATCATACTATTTCGTTGAAAACAATAATGAGCTTAAGTAATCCTCATTAACAAGGTCAGTTTTTTGTTATCTATCCCAAATTTAAATCTAAAATAAAATGAAAAACAACGAGTTTTACTTTAGCACCAATAATTATCGCTGTTAAATGTAAATGCCCATTCGTTGCATAATAAAAAGTTAGGCCTTTAAAAAATCTATGTTTTCAGTTCGTCGTAAATCTTGACTTTTTATATGATTATTACTCTTTTTATAGAAGATAAAAAAATATTAAGTGGATCAATAATCAAATTTACATTTAATTCATAGTTTCATAAAATCTCATGCGTTTACAAATAAAACTGCTACAGTGTTTCCGTGTATGGCATCCTTTATGGCAATAGCTGTGCCTATCGATAGGTAGAAAAAAGAAGCGACGAAAACAAGAAGGTTGGGGATATAACCCGTCCGAACGCCGAAGTACACGTAAACAAAGCTACAGCCAACATCAACAAACATCCGCAATTTGTGCGGTTAATGCAAATGGTCGCCTTGTATTCTAGTACGTAACGATAAGACTATCTTTGTTTTTGTTATTTTTAATCGAGTTCACAATTTATCAGGAGCGATTTATACATAACATTGCGATATGTTTACATAAAATGGTAATATAGAAGCCGTATGTTTACAATTAGCGAAGAATTCATTATAACCTCTTACTTATTACGTGACGTATGGTTTTTAGAAATCGTCAAGAAAAAGATGTACATATTTGGTTTGTTATATAAATAAACATATAAGCTAATGACAATATCCGTTTTATTATATGGTAAATAAACAAACACTGCCAAAGTAAGTGGTTTAAATTCATATGTAAATAGATTCAATTTGGAACAATAGTTAAAAAAAAATCTTCGTCAACTTCGAACTTTGATTGAGACTAGAGAAGTACAACTATTCAGATAATACCAAGATTTTTAATATATACCAGATTTGAATGACCCCTTTATTTCAAGGTGACCAAACTGCGCAGTTTTGTATTACATTATCCCGATTTTCTGAGTAAGCAAGTCAATTTGAATGTTTTATTTATATAAAAAAAATTCCATGCTTATAGTCATGGAATGACCTGAGGTTAAGAAAAGGTTGAGCGAAAAATATGTTTTTTAATGTATTCATAAAATACTTATTCAAGGGGTCTAATGGATTCAGTGCTTGTCTAGACAAAATAAATGCCTTACACAACAAGGAATTGAACAAATATTGTTTCTATATCTTTATAACATTCAAAATAAGTAAAGGTGAACCAAAAACTAAACTCTATTAGAGCGAATTCAACCTAGCCTAAATCCAATGTTTTCTGATAGGACTCCCGCATATTTTCATAATAAACTTCCTTCTCTTTTCCACTAAATAAAATTGCTATTAAACGCAAAAGCATTTATCTCTTTCGCACACTCTTCAATATGGCGCCCAAAAAAAAACAGGAATTCATCAGCTGTTCCGACGTCTCGACTTTTTCTACGCACTTGTAAGAACAGGTTGTACTGCGTTGTGCAGGAACCAGCTGCTTGGTAAAACTTTTTGGGTTCAATTTTCGATGAAATAAATGTCAGAGATTAAATTGGTACACATTTACAAATCGAATTACCACCCTTGTAAGCAAAGGGAATACTGTTTAGTCATTTTTCTTTTATCGTACTTCGAATAAGTTACAAACTTAAGGCTACGATTTGGAATCAATTATTGCTTTAATTCGCCAAAGCTAGGCTGATATGGCGAGGATTTATAACAGTAATTAGTTTACTGTGATTATTAATTAAATTATGAATGAATGTATTAGCGACCGTTCCTTTTTTAGAAATGTTTTTAATATTACTGCTGAAATCTGCCAAGTAAAAATAAAATTATACGGAACCAAATTCTACCTGTCTATAACACTTTCGCATATAATTTTTTGTATGCTAAAACTTTTTCTCGTTGCTTATTATTTATATCTGAGCGATTGGATGAGTTTCCTTTGTGTTATCTTGTTAACTAGCCTATCACTCAGTTTCGCTCGTTGACGTAGACAAAATAAAATCGGCTAAAGTTGGATCGATAAATTCACTTGTTGGCTAAAGCTGAGATGGCGAAACAATGACACGCATTACGATACTTTGGGTATATGATCATGACATGCATTATTTTTTTGAAGAAGATATCTATATCAGGAGCAATTGGGCACGATCTCCGATACTATACATGTTCGCAGTAATCACACAAAGTCAAAATTATTTGATGGTATGTCTATGACGTCACGAACTATGTCCAAACTATGTCTTTAGAAAAATGACACGTTGGTACGTAAAGGTGCGTAATTATTGGGCTAAATAAATCATCGCATTATTTGAAATTAACATTCATTTCGATATGTTAGGTAATGTAAGTAATAGGCACGTTAGTGAAAGATTGTTCAATTGTGGTGATTAATAGTACGGTATTAATTACTGCTGTGATGAATGTTTGTGAGACTTGGGATTGGCAGGAAAATGCAGTGGAAATGGCACGTAAGTAAGTATTGTGGTATCCGGGTCTTTCCAGACGGATTTATATGACAAGGTATAAAAATCACTAGAAACTCGATGACAGCGTCACCTATCGAGTCCAAATGTGATTTTTTGAAACCTTTGAAGTAGAAGGCTCTTCCAAAGCAACTTTCACCAGAACCCATCGAACAAGTAAGAATGACAAATCATTCCTTTGAAACAATAATATTTGTTCGTAACTATTTTCAAAGAGCGTCATTCATTAATCGTATTATACGATTAGGTGGTAATGGACTCATATCTGATTCATTGATGACAAAATGACTGATAAAAACGATAAGTTTTACGTCCATCAATACATAACCGTAATATTTTTCCATAAGGATAAAGTCGTTCTTTAAATAAATGATATTTAAGATAAGCAAAGTCTTTTTTTTGTTGTGTAGGAAATATATTATTACCTATTTGCGTTTGTAGAATTTAGTACTTAATCATAGTGAGCCATGTAAGGCTACAGCTATATCATAAAAATATTATTGAATGAAAATAAACTTTAAAACAATCTTAATTTTGTTTAATTATTGTTTTCGAGTAAAAAAAAAAACGAATCTGCATTATTCTTAAATCGCTTTTACTCGTACATCCCTACATTGACAGACATAGTGAAATGTCATTTCAAAGTAAATTGTCATTGCCAAAAAGTTTCTCATTTACTTCGCCGTTTTTAATATTAAATTTGTGCTTTATTGTCACAAAATGCGTAGAGAATTTATTTTAGTATTACTAGGGATTATTTGTATCTCGACTCTGTCTTCTTTGTTGTCAGGATATGTGCAAATAGAGATAGATAAAGTGCTTTTAGACACAGTGGTCGGTGTTGTGGGTGCGGGCAATTTTTCGTATTGGCAACTAGGACACACCGGACCCTTGCTAGTGGAGCTGATATCTTTATCTGGAGACGCGGACTTGTATGTAGCGGATAACATAAGGTATGGGTAAATATTTAAGTTTATGTCACGTTAAAATTGATAGTAAAATATCTCATTGTAAGGAGCTCTTGGTCATGGGTTTTTGTAATTGGGGTTTGCTTTACCAGGGCTGTATTTTAAAGCACTTTATGTCGGCTAGTTGTAGTATATTTATGATTCCTCAATATGTGCAAATATTTTTCAGGCCAAGCTATGAGATTGATAAGAACAACTTTAGTTCAGTGACATGTGGACCTGACATTGTCAACATACCAGCAGAGTTCCCGCGACCAGTCGGTAAGCATATTAATTTATTATTACTTGTAATATCAAAAATTTCAAGTTTAAGGTTGGTATACCAAGTTTAAGTCTTCCAGATCAATCTATCATTCAACATTCTAATTCTTTTACATGCCATATCTACATAAGTTGGATAAAGATAGGATGGAAAGATGAAGAAGGAATAATTGATGATTACTAATGTTAATTATTATTATAACATATTCCCAGGTATCGGAGTTTTTGGCCACTGGTCACATTCAGTAACGGAATACAGCATCCAGGTGTTCCTGGACACATCAGCGGTGCTCAGTGAGGAGCAGGTCCTGGCTATAGAGAGAGCACATCAAAGCAATGGACATGAACAAACAGGTAAATTATTAAAGCTTGGTTAGAGTTAGGGGAATCAAGAAGTTAGTATAAATTAACTTTTGAACTTGTAGCGAGATACCTCAAAAAGCGAGAGTCTGGTCTTCAACAACTCACCGACTTCTATAAGCAAAAAACTTGTGCTTTCGAAAAACTTTTATAAACAAGAAAGATATCATAGATCCCTTGGAGTCTTGCTTATCCTAGTTTGACTTTAGCAGTACAAAACTATAATGTCAATTGTTTCTCTCATTATCTCTGGTAGATATTGGTAGATGCATTTTTATAAAAAAAGAACTTAAATCTAATTAATCCTAAAATGTAGTTATAAATTTTCCTTTGATGTTTGTAGGTGGCCGTTTAAAATAACACCAAATAAACAATTGTTTGCTTTCTTCAAACATTTATTTCATTTTTGGTAAGATTTTTAATGTAACTATGGTTAGTTAAAATAAAAAGGTAAATATTATTTTTAAAAACTATAAAAAGCAAGTTTTACGATTTTTTAAATACACTCGAATCTGGATAAGCAAGTCTAAGGGATTGCAATGTTTATCTCGCTTTTAGTGGTTACTCTCTTACCCGAGTTTCTCGCTTATGGAGGTTGTTCGTCAGGACCTTGGAAATGACTCTCGCTTATAGACGTTTCTCCCTTATCTAGTACTCGCCTATCCAGGTTCAACCATATAGAGATGTTGTAAATTTAAAAAAAAAAAATAATTCCTTTTAATTTGATTTTTAGGTTCTCTTAAACTATATTAAAGCATTTGTATTCTAGTTTTAAAAATTACTTTTTAAAATATCAGTACTTGTTTTTTAAAATTATAGGTTACAAGTTTTTGTGACTTGTATTGTGTTTTTTTTTTAGAAATGAACGGCAAAAGAAAAGAGAAAGTGTCATCAACAAAGACGGAGAATGAATATAAGCCGAGATTCCTTTGGTTGTTGAATATTTTGGATATTATATTCGATATGTTTATTCTCTGAGCTCTGGCAGTGTACAGATGATGATATTTATTACCCTTTCCACAGAATGTCATTTAAGGCATATAGATCGAAAAATTGCCCTAGCAATTTACATACATGCTAAAAAGCTCTTATGACAGTTTTGTTGTATGTTATCCGATCTTAGTGGAAAGGGAATTTATGTCTTTATCTGTATACATTGGATATTGTTTAACGCTTTCTTTAAGCGCTAGAAGATTCTAGAAGATACTAGAAGAGAGTTTGAGTTGTGTATGATGGAATGACAAAGCCTTTCCGTTTTGTTCATTTATCATTTGATGACAAATAGAAGACATGTGTTAAGACATTGTGATTAATGTAAGTGTAGTTTTTATCACTAATCTTTATAAATGGTCTGGCTATAAGTGGTAGGATTTTGTGCTTATTTGATTTTCGATATTTTAGCGTTGATAGCGATTTGTAGTGGTGAGTATTGGAACTAATAATCTAGATAGAATTAACTGTCATGTAATGTTTAGGTGTGTTTTAGGAACGAAAGAGTTGGCATTTCCAACCAATCGCCTATTTATTTATAGAGATGAGTTGAGTTTTTATTGTTTGTAAATCTAGTATTTGTCGGATCTCCTGTTCGAAGTGATCTTTGTTGAAATTTCAATTAAATGTTTTATTTATAAATTATTAATGTTATGATAAATTAAATTTATTAAGATTAATTAAAAGTAAGCTTATAAAAATAATGTTAAACAAATTTAAGAAAATCTAAAATTTGTATTCGGATCTGAAGATAATGAATTTGTTTGATCTGTTCAAATTTTTATTTCGATTTATTCATAGACAAAATCAATCTATAAACTGTAAAAAACAATCATCTAACCAATAATAGTATTACAAATAATAATTCCGGTTCCTTGGAGATCCTGAAACTCTATTAATTTGTATTTCAGTTTAGTAACCGAGGAGGTTTTAGTCCCACATAACCCTACCTTTGTTTTGAAGGTAGGGTATGTTTGCAAGATCTCCCCCGATACAAATAAAATACATATATTATAGTATGTAGTTATGTTTGTATATGTTTAGTTATTATTAATATGAAACAGAAACTTCCTAAATAATTCTAGTCTCCGAAATATATTGTTTCTTCCGATAACAGACTGATGTTAGTTGTTTTTTTTTACTAGCGTAATATAGTGTTGTATATTAGGTATAGATTAACAACATTAAAAATGATTATTAGAGTTTTCATTAACTTTATAACAAAATTGTTTGGAAAACGTATCATATTTTTTTTTGTGTTTGTAAAAAATTTTCAATGAAATAAAGACATTTTTAACAAAAACAACATATATTTTTTTTAATTAAATACATTAGTGGGTCAAGTAAAATAACTTTACATGAAGAAATAAGTTAGTACACATATAAAAGCATATAATGGAATTATAAAAATCAAATAAATATAATTTCTATATAGATTTTATAATAATTAAAAAGTCAGATCTTTCATTTATGCTTTAGAACAAGTGTATTTACTAAAAAAATATCAAAATCACTCCAAAAAGACTTAGAAATGCATTATAACAAATATTATGGCTTATTAACTTTATATAAATTAAGAATGATCTAGAATCTACTGCTTTTCATAGCTTAGTAATCTATATATTACTAGCATATTGTTTGCATTGTGCTTAATGTTTAAAACTAACATTTTATTCTTTGGTCTACTCGGTCTTTTCTGTCTTCTTGGCTTTCACAGCGGCTAACTTTGTCTTGCATTCCTGGTAGAGTCCATCCAGATCAAAAGCTGCTTTCATGTTGTCTTTGGAGAATAGGAACCTGATGAAATCATTTTAAATTTCAATAGACAAAGCATATTAGGTTTTTTTTTAATTTTCATATAAACAAAGTACTGACTTCTGTAGCTTTCCAGTATGATCAGCTTGTGGCCTCCTCATCTTCTCCTGACCCTCACTGAGCACCAGCACAGTCGGCAGCTGTCTGCTGGTGGGACCATCCTGCACTCTATATTTTGCTGCAGCTTCAGGATATCTAAATAATAAGGATTATTTATATGTTTTGTGGTATTTTAATATATTAAAAATTGGTTTTATTTTAAAAATAAGAAGATTTGACTAAACTGACCATAAAACTTGATAAACAATTTTTGATAAAAAAAAAACATGAACTGACTAATTTTCCCAATTTCTATACTCTTTATTGAGATTCGAATTTTCAAAGAAAACATGTCTTTCTCTCTGAGTTAGCAAATACTTTACCTGCCAACATCAATCTTGCCAAACTTCAGATTATCCAGTCCATAGCTTGCAGAGAGCTCAGAAAACACAGGGGCAAAGTTCACACAGGCCGGATGCCAAGCTGCATACAGGCAGATCACCCAGGTTGTACTCTTATGTCTCTTAAGCTCATCTTCTAAGGTCTGGAGGCCGCGGAAGTAGGTGACATGCTCGGGACCAGAGTATGTAGGTTCAGGGAGGAGGAGTGCAGCTAGGATTAGGATGGCACCATATGGTAAGCCGTATCTGAAATACCAATAATTAAGGGATCATCCGTAAAAATTACTTGAAATCAACACAACTTACCCCCTAATTCGTAGTTACTAAGAGTAACCAATATATTGTTTTAATAATATTGTATTTACACTTGATCCTGGATAAAGGAGAGTCCAAGGGTTCACGATATTTTTGTCGCTTATCGAGGTCTACCGTCGGGACCGGACAACGATTCTCGGTTATGCAGCTTTGACTGTACCTTGTTATTTGCTTAGGTATCAATATTGTGTTAATTATTAAGTATAATATTGTGAACGTTAGGCAACAGAGCTGCTGTATGTACATATTATAAATGATGCGTCTATTATATCAATAAAATAACGTTAATCAAACACTTACCTTACATCAGCGTATAACCATAGTATTAGGTTCGCAATTTTAGTATAAACGAAAGAAGCGGATAAGTAATTGACCATGGTCACACTGCCCGCCTTTCGAGTCCTCAGCATAACGACGATGATTAAGAAAAATAGGATTTCCGTTTCTCGGCTGTCCAATTCACAATCCACATCGGGAAATAAAAAGTTGCATATAAATCCTGTTCTCTTGCACGTAACATAGGATATACTGAGTAATATATTAATCCAGTAATAAGGTTTGAGTAATTGCTTAAAATCGCTACGAAACGACATGATTTTAATTTATATTTTATTTGAAAAAGACCAAAGGCAAAATTAACTTTGTATTCCTTAATTTTTAATGTCATTTGTCAACATTACGTCAATGTCATCTTCAGTGCACAGATGATCTTAAATCTACGTTTGATGGAAATTATTTATGCAACAGATTAAAAATGTATTTCCCATCCAACGATTTTCCAAAATGTTCTTGAGAAAAATTGTATCTCACTTTATTAGCTCGATACGAAAATATACACAAACATTTATATATATATATATATATATATATATATTCGGGGTTTAAATATATAAATAAACACAAAATAAAGCAGATAATTTATTGAATTATTCACATATTAAAAAAAAAAACTTAACAAAACAGTTTATATTTAAAAGTATTATTGTAGCAATATATTAAACAATATTTGGATATTAACATGGCCCTCTTGCAACTGATTAGAAATTCGTACTAATTAATTACTTTTGAAGTTAAAGTTTCGGAGCCTAGGATTTATAATCATCATCATCATCATGCTCAGGCTAAACTTGTCCACTGCTGGACGTAGGGCTACAATGCCTAGGATTTATATAGGGGCCATTTTAAAGAGATATTTTATATTTCAACAAATTCATTTAAGCAATTCATGTAAAAGACACGTGCGATTATTATATTAAAATAGTAACAACATTTATAACTAGATTTTTACTGTAGGTTTCTGAGACCAACATCTCTATTAAAAACAATTTTTTACAGTTTTGTCAAAGATGACAGGAATGGCCATTTGTTTTATAAAAAGATTTTGATTCTCAAAAACCTAAGGTAAATATGGTCATTTAGTGTGTTTTAAAACAAATAAATTGCGAAAGTACAAACTAAAGTAAATACTAATATAATTAGCTAATAAAAGTTATAATTCGCTCATAATCAACTCGCATTGAGGTAGCGTGGTTGACTAAAGCCTAGTCACACCTAATATAAAGTTGGCTCTGAACCCCTCAGTAAAGACATATTTGAGCTGACGATTAATAACGAAGTTGAAATTATTATTAATAAAAATTAATGTAATACACAAAATATAATTCTATTATATTGTTTAAATGCAAATATTGCTCGCTACAAGTCTAAGCATTGAATTATTGGCTAAGTTATTAAAAATAAGGCGCACTGAATATTTAAAGTGTTTTTTAAATAATTTTAGAACATTATTAATTAGTTGTATATCTCACAAGCAAAACTATTCCTGCAATTCATTACAAATATAGTAATAATATTATGATATCACTAGTTTCTTTGTAAATATAGAAATTCATTAAAAATATACAATGAAACACCATTTTACATAGCAATGCTATCTTCGAGCAGTTATTGTTAAATCAGAGTTTTGAGTTCCATGCACTTTAGCAATATGTTTTTTCAACTCATGAATTCTCACAAAGGTGGCGGGACAGTCCATACATTGCAACTTCGACCCTACCCCATGCCGACGCTTAGCGTGCTCTGATCTCCGCGAAGAAGATATGAACTTTTCCCCGCACGATTGACACTCGTACGGCTTTTCCCCCGTATGCCGACGTCTATGGTACACCGCCGCCATCTTGGAAACGAGTTTCGCACCACAAATGTCACATTCGAAGTTCCTTTCCCGCGTGTGAACAACACTATGCTCCGCCAATCTGGTCGGAGTATAAAACCTCTTTCCGCACCATTGACACTGATGAGGTCTTATATCCATGTGGATCCAAACTATATGGTTCTTGAGCTGAGGTCTAGATAAGTAGGTCTTGCCACAATAATCACATATGAACGTTGCGGGATCCCGAATGTTCGAGCGTCGACTTCTAGGTACATTTTTGGTGTCTGGTTTCGCTCCGGGCTCGCAATTCGAACGGTGTTCCCTGTAGCACGCTCTATTTGTGAATTGTGCACCACAAGCCCTGCACGTCCTAACTGCGTGCATCTGTGCATGGACCTCAAAAGATGCGTTTCTCGGGAACGTTCTCCCGCAATCAAAGCATGTCAAAGCGCCTGGCCTGTGAGCTCTTTTCGTATGTTGCTTCAGTTCGTAATCGGTAGAGAAAAGCATCGGACAATCGGAACACATGTGAACTTCCTTTCCGTGGGCCGCTTGAAGATGTTCCTTCATTTCCAAACCTCTAAACACCATAGTACCGCATAAAGCGCATGCTTCTTTCTGGCCACTGTTCTTTAAGTGCAAAGTAAGATAGTACGGGCTATTGAATAGTTTTCCGCAGTCTGTGCACTTGCAAGGCGGGCCCGAGCGTGCGGCTCTCGGTTTTTTTTCCACTTCGATATTTTTCTTCTTAGATACACGATTGATGAGATGATTCAGGAGTGATTTTGAGTCACCGTTAAAGCTGTTGTTGACCGATAGAACTGAAAGGTCCTCCCTCATTACGGTATACAAGGAATTAGGTGGTTTTCCACTATTTATAGCTGTGTTCAGATCGTTTACACAGTTGGACCACACTTTGTGGGAATTCTTCGTTAGGATTCGAAACTCGTAAGCGTTGATGCCTGCGTCCGTACAAGACACGCAGATACCTCGAGGGCAGAAAGCGTCTTCTGTCATCTGAAATAAACAAAAAAGTTTTATTGTAATAAATTCGACACAATTGTAAGTCAAATGGTCTTTGGAGTTTTAAGTCAGTGTTTTTGTAATGTCTTTTAGTTTTTAATAATACCTGGTACAATAAATCTTCATGTATGCCGTATAAAGAAGGTTTACATATCAGCTGGAGATACCGTGCACCACTTTATAATGCTTCTTAAGTAATGAAGGTCTTATAAACTTAGCCGAGCATTCCCTACATTTATGAGGCATATCTTCCGTCTTCATATGTCGCCTCTTCATGTGATCCAAGCGTCTGGAAGCGGATAGGAACCTTTCACCGCATTTCTTACATTCGTAAGGCTTTTCACCTGAATGTATCCTTTGATGCAAGTTGAAACCCAGCTGAGTGGTCAGTTTAGCACCACAATGACATTTAAAAACTATCCTTTCAGTCATGTGGATGACTTCATGCGCCTTGTGGTGAGCAAGAGTGGCACTTCTCTTGCCACACATTTGGCACACGAATTGTAATACCTTCAAATGTTTGTTCTGTATGTGACTTCTGAGAGAATCCTTGTTCACGTATTGATATCCGCAATAATCGCATTTGTATAACGAATCGGGAGGAGACTTCGACCCTTTGCAATGACCGGCGTGGTATCTATAACATCTCATGTTTTCAAAGCTACTGTTGCATGAGAGACAATTAAACAGAGTATGTGCGAACTTGTGTGATCTCAACGCTCTCTCTTTCACAAAACCTTTCTTACACACAGGACAGGAATATGACATTACGCTATGTGCTGTTTGCATATGTTTTTCCAATTCTGATTCCCTTTTAAATAAATTGTGACATGTTGTGCAGTGAAATAAATGTATATTGTGTTCTCTTTCTAAATGATGATGCAAGTTTTTCTTCTTGACAACAACACCGCAATGAATGCATACTCTGTTCGTAGTCATCCTCAGATGTATATTCAGTGAGTTTAATAGTCGAAACTTCTTGCCACAATATTGACATTCCCAGGGTGTGTCTTTCGTAAACGATTTCTGGCGCTGAGTGATCTTGAATATAGGTTCATGGTGTACATTATTCAGTATACTGACAGCGTGTAATTTGGACGATATTTTAATATTTTCTTTGAGTATAACATCTTTATTATAAAGCAAGAAGAAAGTTTTCTCTTCTGGTAAAGTAGATATAGAATTGAGGATAGACGTAGCTTTTGTCCACTGGTTGGCAGACTCATGACAGATACTACGAAAATGAGCCGCCGCAAGCGCCATATGTGTGCATGAGGAACAGACGCCGCGCGGCAAACTCTTCGCCTCCTCCACCTGAAACCAGGCGATCAGTCAGCCCGTTCCTCTACACCAACTCTTCTTATGTTTGAAACGAAATTATTTATTTGTCATGCAATTGTTATTCTTTATGTATTATAAACACGCTTTTAACAACAGTGTCTTGTGGTTTGGAAGATATTAAACGTTTTTGGTAATCTTATTGGATGCACGAAATTTAATTTAATATTACTCCTAAGAGCCGCGTTTACTTTGAATAGTTTACATTAAATTAAAATTCTGTATGTTTTTGGTATTTGTGTTTATTAATAAAACAAATATTTAAGATTCGTTTATTATGTTTTAGCGAAGTAAATCCGTAAACCTGAAACTCGTCCAAAATATGTAATACGCAGCCATGTACATGCACACGTCAAATTTTATATACTTTTGTAACATAGATATTTTATGTATTTTTCTTATGTACCCTACAGTGCTTCAGTAGTGTCGAACAGGTATTGAACTTCTCGTGACAAACACAGCATTCAAACTGTGCTTGTCTTTCACTGCTGTGCACTGACATATGCTTCTTTAGCATGTAGGGTAGTCGGAACTTTGCTGAACATTTGCCACATTCGTGTTTCAACACGATATCAGAGCTCTTGTGCACTTTCCGTATGTGTTCCGAACGTCTCGATGACGCAGAAAAAGATTCCTTGCAGTATTGACATGGATAAGGCTTCTCTCCGCTGTGCAACCGCAAATGCTGGCTATAACCCAGTTTAGTCCTTAAAATTATACCGCAATGGTCACATTTAAACGTCAAATCCTGATGCTTTTTAACGTGTTCCGACATATGAGCAGCAGCGAGAAACTTCCCGCAATAAACGCATGGGCTGTGTGTGTTCTTCATATGGACGATCTGTATATGGGCCGATATAAACTTTTTGCCCGCAAACTTTTTCTTACAATAATCACAAATACATTCCTTTTCAATCCTTCCCCGCAAACCGACTTTAACTTTTTTATCGCTCCATTTATTCTTCACTTCTAACATACCCTTGTGTTTCTTCATTGCATCTAAATTACAGCACTTTTTGACATGATACAAATAGCACGTTTGATTACGGAATACTTTGTCGCAGCTCGGACATGACTTTATGGTATGTATAGAGAGATGAGCTCGGAAACTGTTAGAAGTTTTAAAACTTCGTCCGCAGTCGCCACAAGTGCAAGAACCTTGCGAATGTGCCTGACGTAAATGTTGGACATATTGACTGTGCGAGGGCAACAAGGCGGGACACTTTTTGCAGTCGTAGGGTTTTCGATTGTGTTGCTCTTTTAAATGTATTACCAATTCATCTCGACTCATAATTTTCGCACAAATGTAACATGCTCGTTTAAAATCTGTAGATTCCTTTAAATGTCGGTACAACTGATGGACGTATCCAAACTGTTTGCCACAATCAGGACATTGGTAACGATATTTTGGATGTGTTTTTACAACATCAGTATTTTCTGATGGTCTCATCTTTCTAGTAAGTCTATAAGCTGCTGTTTTAGTTGATTGAATACTATCGCAATCGGTTAGAAGGACCATTTGGTTTTCTTCTACTAGGGCAAATAGAGACTTATCATTTGCATGTTGTGGAAGGTTGGCCAGCAATTGTACAACTGTCTCCCATTTGTGGGCAGCGCGCCTGCATGTCGTGCGGAAGTCGGCTGCGTTTAGCGCGGACATGGAGCATAATGAGCACAGGTTGACAGGTAAGTCCTCATTGATCGGCATCTGTAACCACCGTACCCATCAGAAAATCACCATATTTTCTCTCTCTGGGTTTTCATTAATGAAATGGGTAATTAACATGTAACAATGAAGACATATTAATTTGGATCATATGGTGGTTTTGGGCTTAAATGTAGTTCCTTTATCTCAAAAATTAGTAAAATGTCATGGACGGTTTAAAGTCATATGGATTCTCTACATCTGACATATTCTTGTAGTTGTTTGAAATGTGCCACAGACTAGCCCACATACAACGGTTACTGTTTCTCTCTAGTATAAAAGTTTATCTTTAAATGTGGCAATAATACCACTTTTTAATGAATTACAAGGTTCCATTATCCTTAATATTTGCAGCAATTTGTGATAACCCACAGAGTATTCATACAAAATGAAATTCACAGTAAATGTGTTTTTTCTTGTACAATAAAAAGGTTATATATGAAAGGGTTATCATACATTTGGGTTTTAAGCCAAAGTTACTTAAAGCATATTCTAAAGTTGTATAGTAAAGTTATTTCATAAACCATCCAATGCTTATTAAAAAGAAAAAATGTATCTCTATGTAATATAAATACTCCTTTATCTATAATGTTTTAAATAAATTACTCTTTTTTGTTTTATGGATAAAAAAGAGTACAACAAATATATATTTCAGTACTTAATAACAGTATTTCTATAACTGAGCTACATTTGTATTAAAAGAAATTGACTTATTTAGCATATAATGTACAATGATAAGAATACAGAGTGATAAACAGCGTGTGAGGTTATTATGAATATGTTTTTACATGGAATTAAAATACTTTTTTATTTAATTATAGTTATGTACATGTATATTTGTTTTAATGCGTATATGACATTCATAATAAAGTTATGTCCAAGTTGACTTTATAACCCACAGGTATTTAATATGATAGAATTTATTTCTTTGGTGTATTTAAAACACAACATTTGTTGGTTTTAAGTGAATTTTCTGTAAAATGGATCATTTAATATAATTAGTTTTAATGGAAAATGTTATTTGTGTACGAGAAGGCCGCCGTCTGTCGCCATTTTTTCTGACAAACTTAGGATGCCGTTCCGTTTTTCGCAATTTACATTTACTTTGACACATAATAAAGTTACTAACCTGAACTCCTGTTATTGTCTCCAGCAGCTCTGATAAAGTTACAGGTTGATCTCCGTCCATCAATACTGTATCGCCAAGAAAAACCTGGCCTTCCGACGTGTCTCCCATACAAATTCTGCATTTATTTATGCCATCTCCTCGTACTACGTGTGAAACTAAAGCTTTTATGTCCACTTGCCGACTCATTTTAAACTTTTATTAATATTTTATAGACGAATTCTACAATTAAGTGTTAAAAATCATATAAGTTAAAGCAAAGTTGCAATCGTAACAATTTTATGCTTATAATTTCAATTTGAACACGCCACAGAGAATGACAAACTTATGTCAAACGTCTAATGTGTCAAAATTGGTTAAGCTGTTTGAAAATTTTCAAATTGTAAAATTTACTACATTAAAATTGTAACTCAAAAAAATAGAAACTAGGAAACAAAGTCATTTACAATGTAATTAAATAGTTAATGTACATTTTTTACATGTATATTAAAAAAAAGACAGGAAATGGCGGCTCCATTTGAAATCTAAGAAAGGAGTCGATCGTAATTTATTTATTAGGCAAGATCACTTTTATATTTCCTAGTACTGTTATTTTTAATTGAGTTGTTTTCTTTAACTTAGGAACTGAATAATCTCTAATATTTTAAAATTAACAAAAATTAATCACTGTATTTTTGAATCAACTAGAAAAAAAACCTGTCGTTGTCTTTGTCAAGTCACTTGATGTCTTTAATAATTTATTTAGTCTGTGGAGTTTGTGTTTTGAGAGCTATCGAAAATATTTAAGATGGTAAATAAATTTTCGATTTTTTCAATAATCCGTTAAAGTTTAGTGTTTTTCTCGTAACTAAAAATTACTTCAGAGTGTAAATTAGATATCGCTTATAATATTAATGGGAAAACGTTAATTGAATTGCAGAAAAACTGTTTCGAAATTGAGGTTAAAGATCGAGAAATAATTTGAAAATTAAGTGAGAATAAACAGTATGAGTAAGATTCTTCATAATTATTGAATTATGGTCGAAGAAATATTTTCAATTATATAGTTAAAACTCCTTTTTACAAGATCTATGATCTAATCAAAACAATCGGTACCGGCCATCTGATTTTATTTCATGTAATAATAACTAAAGTTATATCTTTAACCATATGATTACCTAACAGATAATCTTACAAAACACAAATAATTACGGGGAGATAAAAGTTTCCGCTTAATTCTGGTTTTTTTTCCATAAAATTTGTTCATATAAATAATCTAACCTGTAAGTAAAAGTTATAGTTAATACTGAATTTAATCGTTAGGGACTATGATTTAAAGATCATATTTTTTACGTCTTAATACCATCAAAATATCGATTTTATGTTTAAAATTAAGTTCTAAACTTTGTAAACAAAAGATCATCTCAAGTTTTTGATCTTAAATTAGTTAACTCATTAATAATTATTTTAATGTCAACCGTATCTTTTAAGCAATTTTCCTATTTATACAATTTGACTTACAAGTTTTATGATTCATACATGACAGGAATTAAAAAAAAAAACAATTAAGTTGTCTGCACCTACATAGACAGTTGCTTTCATTGACATTTGTTTAAAATTATTGCCGATGATTAAAAACACACGGATCCAATTACTGAAATGTATGTGTGGATCATGATAGTAGACATGAGGCAATGTTACTACTTATCTATCAGTAAAAAACAAGGCTTTTCAAACTCAACAGTTACCCTCCCTAGATATTTAGGGTTAGTCTTGCTCAACCTTAGCAAAGTGTGGAAAGCCTTGAAATAGACAACATATAACAAGTTTTAAATATGCTTTTGTCCTTATTATTGCAGCAACCACAGATTTTAGTGCTGAAGGAGGGGACGGACCAGTCTCAAGGCAAGCCCCAACTCATCTCCAACATAAATGCCTGCCAACTTGTTGTAGATGCAGTAAGCTATACTTTACTTATGTTATTATGTCACCTGCAATTAGTAATTAGCTATATGTTCTTCCTGGCTATGTTCTACATGTATGCCAATTTTCATCAAAATCCATTGAGCCATTCTGGGGATACCTTCAAACATCTATCCATCCATCCAAACATTTACATTTATAATATTAGTAATAATCCACAACCGTGCGCCTCGCACAGCAGCATTGTGAAATGGTCTGTCCTCGGCCGTATTTCCAAACCGCTACGACTTAGGGTCCTTCAACAAGCGAGCTTATCACCACCTAAAAGGCTGGCAACACATCTGCGGTTCTTCTGGTATTGCTGATGTCCATGGGCGTTGTTGAACACCTTGGTGTTCCCGCTGCTAGTTTGCCCCCTTTTGTGAAAAAAAAAAAAAAATTACAGCCCTGTTTAGTAGTCTATAGTTTTACATTTTATTTTACTCAGTCTTGAATGTGTTTTACTTCAGGTGCGCACTACCCTGGGTCCTCGGGGTATGGATAAACTGATTGTGGACCACAGTGGTAAAGCTGTCATATCTAATGATGGAGCTACTATTATGAAGGTAATACTTGTTTCTACAAATTGTAAATTAAAATTATGAAAAATCAATAAATTATAAACATATATCCAAGCTATTTGATGAAAAGAGTTATATCTATTTGGTTATCTCATAAGATATGTAACTTTTTCTTTAAATAGAAAGAGAAGATATGAAATGTTGTTTTGACAAAAAAAAATGCCAATGATTTGAACAAACGGATCCAATTACTGATTTGTTTATGTAGATTATATTATTTTATGAGGCAATTTACTAACATACTCCAACATTGGAATTGTTTAATATCTTTTACATATTTAACTAAATAAATTATTATTTCAGCTCCTGGATATTGTACATCCAGCTGCCAAAACCCTTGTGGATATCGCCAAGTCACAAGATGCTGAGGTGACTAATTTACATTAGAAATGTTTCTTAAGTTTGAAATTCAATATACAAATACTGTTTTTGGCTCCACTCTTACTGTTAAACTAAAGGCTATCACTAATCTATCAATATTCAATTAAAATAATATTCAGGTTTTAGAATAGGTATTTCATACAAAGTCAATCCTGGAGAAGTGAGAGTCCAAGGAGCTACAATATTTTTTATCGCTTAAGGTTGCCCATTGCGATAGGACAATGACTTGATTTTAGAGATTTCTCGCTTATCCGGGTTTAATTTGTTTTAAAAACATTGATTAGAAATAGTATAATTTAAAAAATGTCAAAATTTTTGTGTCAAGGTTGGTGATGGCACCACATCAGTTGTGATCCTCGCCGGAGAGCTGCTCAAGAGGCTGAAACCTTTTGTGGAAGATGGTGAGTAGAACAATAACATTTATATAGAAGTACAAGGAAATGATTTTGTTTATAAGTATTTTAGTCATCTTTTTCTTTAAAGACTCACTGATATTATACTATTTGAATTCATAATCACAAATCTTTAGTATCCTAAAAATACTCTGTAAAATTTCATCAAAATCCCTTGTTTGGGAATGCATGATGGATGGATGGATGGTTGCTACTAGATATCTCAAGAACAGCTAAACGGATCTTAATAAAATTTGGCATAGATGTAGACATAGTCTGGAAGAACACATAGACTACTAATTAATTTTTTTTTAAAGCTTTATAAAAACTTGCTAGGTAGTTAGGTAGCTTTTTAAATTATTTACCCAATGATTAAAACAAACGGATCCAATTACTGATATCTATGAGGATCACTAATTCTATGAGGCTCCTTACATACAAACTAGCTACATACTTGCCCATACATGATAACTCACCTCTGCCCTACTCACAGGAGTCCATCCTCGCATCATCATCAAGGCGCTGCGGACAGCAGCACGTCTCGCCATAGAGAGGGTCAAGGAGTTAGCCGTTAAGGTGGAATGCCAGTCACCTGAAGAACAGAGGTCAGTTCCTATGTTTATTGAAGAAAATAAGTTTTTGTTGTTATTCAATCAATTTTGTGTGATTTTGTGTTCATCTTAAAGCTATCTTTTAATATAGATTTTCTTCACTAACCTTGGGTTTCTTAGACAAAACTCTCTGTTTTGTCAAAGACGATGACAATATGTTATTCACAGATATTTATTTGCAGGGAGCTGCTTCGCAAGTGCGCGTCTACAGCGATGTCGTCAAAGCTGATCCACCAGCAGAAGGATCACTTCTCAAAGATTGTGGTGGACGCAGTGCTGTCGTTGGACGCGCCCCTGCTGCCGCTCGATATGATTGGTAATTTTACAGAAAAATGTTTTGTCCGGTCGAGGAAATTAAATTCGTAACCATTCCTATAACTTTAATTTGGTTCTCTTATGGTTGTTTGTTGTAACATATTCTATTTTATGGGTAGGTAATTTGATTCTTTGACTGTGCCGTATTATTACTTCTATGACATATGTTGTAGTTAATTTTTCTTTTGTGTATTATTTTTATAGCCGATGATTAAAAAGAAACGGATCCAATTACTGAATGATATATGTGGATCATGATAGTAGACATGAGGCTATGAAATATGTTTTGCATGCAATATAGTAAGTAGTACACACCTTGTCTGACCCAGTGGGCAAGTTCACAAAAGTGTCACAAGAATTGTCATGTCTTGGCTTTTTTGGCAAAAATTTACTACTTTTCTCACCAGTACAAACAAATTTGTCATAATATTGTTTTTTATTATATTTGTATCTGTATATCCGTAGGTATCAAGAAGGTGTCAGGTGGTGCATTAGAGGATTCCTTCCTCGTGTCAGGAGTGGCGTTCAAGAAGACGTTCTCGTACGCCGGCTTTGAAATGCAGCCGAAGAGCTACGATGATTGCAAAATCGCATTACTCAATATTGAATTGGAGTTGAAGGCAGAGAGAGATAATGCACAGGTGAGAAACACTCCCGACTTTGTGAACGCAGAATTAAAATGAATCTAACGAGACTTTGTCCTGGAGTGTGCATAAGTTACCTTCAGGTCAAAGTCTTGTCAAACCCAGTCCATCTGTTCCGGAGATTACTTGAAACAAATGCAGCTTTACGGGCAGCCAATCAGATATTTCTTAAAGTGGTTTTTCTTTTTGTGTAACCCAAATTCGTCTTGTGTATCTCCAATATTACAGGCACTCCAATTTTATAAATATGTATAGATTTGTTTAGAAGACTGGGGCAAAGAGAGTGAAAGGGAAATTAAGTAGAGGGTTCATAAGTTGAAAAAAAATTTATCAGGAGGTTCACTAAAGTCAATAACTTTGTAAAAGAGGTTTACAACAAATCTTTGCGTAATGTTTGCTGTAAAGAATGTTTAAGCTGTAGTAGTTATCCAGTATTGTGTGATGTATAGATCCGTCTGGACAACGTGAAGGAGTACCAGAAGGTGGTGGACGCGGAGTGGCAGATCCTGTACGAGAAGTTGGCGGCGCTGCACGCAAGCGGCGCCAACGTGGTGCTCAGCATGCTGCCCATTGGTGACGTCGCCACACAGTACTTTGCTGACCGGTGAGTGGAAGACAGAGAGAGAGAGAGATTGACAGAACAACATGACAGTGGCGCTGGCTTGGTGTGGACTGTGTGCGTTCACTGGCGCCAGTTAGTATTTATAATATTGTTCCACTGGCTTAATGTAAATCAAGCAGAATAGATGAAATAATGAAATTAGACTCACTGCAGACAACACTTACTAATTATAGAGTGGTGTACACTAACTGTCGCCCGCGATTCCGTATGCGTAGAATTTAAATAAAGAAAAGAACTGATAATTAACCTATGTGTTCTTCCAGACTATGTTCTATATGTATGCCAAATTATGTCATATTCCATGCAACCGTTCTGGGATGTATAATATATAATTAAGATAGTATATGTATGCAGGGACATGTTCTGCGCGGGCCGCGTGCCGGCGGAGGACTTGCGGCGCACTCAGCGCGCGTGCGGCGGCGCGGTGCTCAGCTCGGTGCGCGACATGAAGACCGACAGCCTCGGCCGCTGTCAGCACTTCACCGAGAAGCAGGTCGGCGGAGAGAGATACAATATATTCACCGGTACGTACATACATACATACATACATACATTGTACACTAAAATATACGAGAAATTCACTTTTATATCTTAATTATACAGATTGAAGGTATTTATTAAGACAATAAATAAATAAAAATTTATAAATTTGCTTTGAGCTCCTGAACTATGTGGCTATGTTTCAAGATATTACATTTTGAGTCTAAATCGAGAGAAAAACTATATTAACAATACTTTTAACATTACGCATTAAATATAATATTTAGTTGATTTTTATGATATTATTATTTTGATTGTTAGGTGGAATTAAACATGGTCCTGAGGGTGAGGGAAATTAAAAATTGTAATGTAGGAAGATGTTGTTGTATTTTTAGTATTTAGTCTTTCATTGAATATTGAAGTTGTTGATGACATTGTTAAATATGTTATGTAGATTTGATATCATTACACGAATTTATTTTAATCACAGACTTATATATACATACATAATTTCTCTTCCATTTACATTGTATTCTATTTTAAAAATTAGTACGATTATTACGTAGTATATGTATAGTTTTGATCATCAGTGTAATATTGTATGTGTACGTGTGAGTCAGGATGCCCGGCGGCGAAGGCGTGCACGATGGTGCTGCGCGGCGGCGCGGACCAGTTCCTGGAGGAGACGGAGCGCTCGCTGCACGACGCCATCATGATCGTGCGCAGGACTATCAAAAATGATGCCGTTGTCGCTGGTAACAATTTATATCTTACAAACATACGTAAATTTTCTCTATACAAGTGTACATTTAGAAAAGTATTTCACTTGACTTAGTTAATTATTTAGCTGTGTTTATTAGGTGGTGGTGCAATCGACATGGAGATATCGAAGCACCTGCGCGAGTACTCCAAGGGTGTGGCTGGCAAGGAACAGCTCCTGGTGGCGGCGGCGGCGCGCGCCTTCGAGGCCATCCCGCGACAGCTCGCCGACAACGCCGGTCTCGATGCCACCGGGCTGCTCAACAAGCTGCGTCAGCGTCACCACGCCGGTAACATTGGACACAAAAGCGACATACTTCAGAAAAACACTTGATAAATGATAAAATATGCCTCTACCTCCAAAAACTAGACTTTGGCAGAGTCCTCCGTGGTAGTTGCTATTGGAAGAAAAAACCTTATTTTAGTTTTGCTGCTAGCTTCTATAATTAATTAATTCAGGTGATAAACTAAGGTGTATGTATATATATGCAGGTGACGTGTGGTACGGCATCGACATCCAGAAGGAGGATATCGCAGATAACTACGTGAACTGTGTGTGGGAGCCCGCTGTTGTCAAGATCAACGCCATCACAGCCGCGTGCGAGGCCGCCACACAGGTATGACACCATGACACCATGCCACCATGCAACCACATTACATAAGAAACAAACCCAAAGTGAAAGATTCCTAAACCAATGTGTTTTGTATGTAATCATTTTCACAAATTAATATTCTGAAAAAACCATTTTTTTTGTATGTCTATACATTTGGTCTATACACATTAAAAAAGACGCGAAGACGTGAAGTCGCGGGCGAGCGCTAGTGACTATATATAATTTGTGTTTTTGTTCCAGATTCTGTCGATAGATGAGACAATCAAGAACGTGAAGAGTGAAGCGCCGCCGCAGATGCCGGGCCGCGGTATGGGCAGACCCATGATGGGATAACCTCATGCACCTCACACCTCACGCCTCACACCTCACGCCTCACGTCCAGTATTCTTACAACCTCACACAACATCCAAGTGAAAGATATTACATCAACACTTTAAACCAGTGATTTCATTTTTGTAGCAAAAAAGCCATTCAGTTCAAGTCAGTTTTTATCAAAAGTCCATACAAAATGTATGTTGACAAATATATATCTCCACTATATTATGTCCTTCTCTAAATGTGTGTTTACATTGTCCAATTTTATAAAAAAACTCTGTTGTAATACATATGTGACAATGGAAACGCACAATATGTAACAATTAGTGCGCTAGATTGAACGCAGGCTTTTATTTCTGGAAGAGAGTTTTAGTTTTGTATTCATTCATTAATCCACTGACTTCGCGTTACGCTTTTACATTAGCGAGTAAGTTGTTTAGATATTGTAATAAATTATAATGTACTAAGCGTTTTGTTTTATTTCACCCAAATCCTTGTTTGTGTTGCGCGTCTACGTGTACGTGTTGAGAGTTTGAAACTATTTTATAATTTGAAGTCAAGGTCTGTATGAAAATGTGGAATATTAAAATAAACATTGCACGACTGATTAGTGTTGTGCCCTGATGAACGATTTTATCTATCGATATATTGGTTTTTTAACACAATTATTTTACATAAAAGTAAGCAAAAACTAATTTTTAACTGGAAAAGCTTAAGCTTCACTTATTTATTTTTTTATTTATATCATAAGATGGCAAACGAGCGAGCAGTCACCTGAAATCGCTGAAATAGCGAAGTGACCGTTGCCCATAGACATACGCAATTGCATATGCGTTGCATACCTTTAATCCACGGAGGAGACGATGCACATCCTCCGGAAAGTCCACTTCCCATCTTTTTCTTATGAGAAATAGTGTAGGAAGGGAAAGAGGACTATATAAGGCCTCCGGGACGCACACTCATCAGACGAAACGCGGAATTGCTTCCACTTGACGCCTGTCTTCTGTGTGGTCGTGGTATTTCACCGGGCGAGCCGGGACAATTAGTGCGAAGATGTTAAAGCGGGCTCTACCACTGTTAGCTTCCCGAAAAGACAATGGTCGGCGACATACATAAGTTTATTAAATCGTTTTATAATATTACAAACTTGATCTTTTAAATACTCACTTGCATCATATTTTAAGGTAACGATTCCAAATGGGTTCTTTATCATACAAAGAAATTAAACTGCATTCACGCACAAATACATATCGAAGGAAAACGCATTGCTAAATGCACAACAATGAGCGCGGGAAACGGGGCATTGCCGCAAAAACTACATCCCACCGGCTACTTGGATATCCGTTAGGTGTTTTTATAATTAAACAGTCGAATGAAGCGATTCTACGCAGTTAAGTGTTAGATATTATTTGTTATAATATTATTTTGTTGATTTAAAGTGAGGTTATATTTGTATTTTTAAAATGCAAAAGTGATAAGGAATCAGCCAGTTGTGTCATTAAGGATATTGAACTTGACAGGGATTTAGGAGGCTAAGGTTGAAAAAAAAACTCACGCCCGTAACCTATAGGGGTAGGCAGAGACCTCGGACTTCTATCTTTTGGCAAGGTTGTTTTCCAATATAATTTTGTAATAACAATGTTTCGCGCCAAAAATCCTGATAAGCTTCTTTAATAGATCGTTCTTGTTTATTTGGTCATTTTTATTTTGTGAAACTCAAAAACGCCAAGCAACTGAATTCATATAAACTCGCGAAACAATAATTTAGCTATTGTTTAAATAATTTCTCTATTAACAATGTTTTAAACTCGGCGTCATTAGAAACCTATTTGTAAAGATCACATAGTATTGTTATCCTCACTATAGCATCATATTTATATAAAACAGTGTTTGTTTGTATATTTACGATGCTATGTTCAACGCGCGACATATAATACCAATTTAGATTTTTCTAATATTTTATGGGTATATAAATATATTTAGAAATTAATGGTTTTTTTCAGTATTTGTAATATCCATCACAGCATATTTATAGTTTGTGCTAAAGGTAAGTTTCATCCGCATGAATAATAGAAGTTTTTTTTTTAAATGCAGATAAATCGTTTAGAGATTGTACTGCTGACGGCTGAACTTTTCGGGTAAATCAAATAGTAAATAAGTAAGCCAGGGTGGCAGAAGTAGTGCAAATATTATACACAACATGTAATTGTATTGTTTACTAAAAAATTCTTTTTATAATACGTAACGTATGATGTCATAATATTTGTGTGGCATAGCACGACATACGAAAACACAATTGTATAAGCTCATATCAAGTTTGAACTCCCAACCTCGTACAACTATTAAAATTAGTTGTTTCTTTTAACACAAAACATTTTTTAATTTTTAGATCGCACGTATCAATTTTTGTGTTAACTAAACAAAAGGCGCGAAGAATATGACAGAAGTAAACGCATTTTTGTGTTGTCTATGGTTTGTGATCGCGTTTACGGAGGTCGCGTGTTGGACGGTCGATTTGGATGAAGTGAGACAATTTCTGGACAAACAGAGGGAACAAGAAGATTATCACCAGCTGCATTATCACAATTATTACGACGAGTCCGAGGAATACGACAGCTTTGCGGAGGTGACGGCGCAGCGCGGACAAAATTACGCTCAGCAGTATGGTTACGAAGGCTATATGGAGAAGAAGGTATTTTTTCATCATCATCAGCTCACACGTCCCCACTGAGGGGCTCGCAGCCAACCCTACGTTAAGGGTTACTAGGTTATAGCCAACCACTCTGTCCCAATGCGGATTGGTCGATTTAAAACATACCTTTGAATTTCTTTAAAATGTGTAGATTGCATCACGATGTTTTCCTGCACCGTAAGAACATCGGATAAATGTACATATGTAAATTGAATATCGAAAATCAGATTAATATTGTTAGCAAGATAATCCGGAAATAAGCTAGTCTATTGACTCAACACTAGCCTTACTAAAATGTCGATGTTTATGTCCCCTCACTATTCATTCTGACACTACACTTTGTAACGAAAGCACGTCATTCGCGCCAAAGGATTCTAACTAATAATATCTAAAAGTACATAGCGGTTTTCGAACCCAGACTCTGCAGTTAAGTGCTTAATGCCTGACACACTGAAGCTCCATTTAAGATATTTCTCCAGTTTTTTTTAAATTATAATTATCTTACTAACATTAACGGTAGAAGGGCCGTCAGTCGATGTCAGACCTTTGGCCCGGCAACACGTGTCGGTACGTGTACGAGCCAAAAGCTACAGGTAGTTTTGGATAATTTTCAATTAGGCAAATTGGGAGCAAAAATTTGAATTCTGGATTAAACAGTATTGATACTTTTGTTTTTACTTTTTTAGGCAAATATTTGATCAAGTTTTGCACAAATGTTATTACTCAAATTTTATTTAATTAGTTAAATTTTATCTTGTAAGCACATGCAGGATGAAATGCAGGTGGAAAAGATATAAAGGTGTCGGTACAAAATGATGAGTGGATATTTTTGCAGGTACACAGTTATATTTATAAAGGAGCGAAGTATTTAGACGGTCTGAGACTGGCTTTAGAGAATTACAAACAACTACTGGAGAATTGCAGTATTTATAACTTTACAGAGGTACAGACAAACTTGATGAATTAAAAAAAAAACAACCTGCTAAGAAAACGCAGAAATATAATTAGATGATCGATATATTACATTTAAATAACGGTGAATCACTGCCATGTAGCCATCTCTCTCATTCTCTTTGAACAGACAGAGATAGCAACAGTGTTCATACAACATATAGCTATTTACCATAATATAGTAACAAATATTTCAATATAACTCTGTATATACAATTATTCATCTTATGTATATACAAATCTATTGTTTCTGAGGCATTTGAAAATCATTACAAATAAGTAACAATCCTTTATTGTATAAACATTAAATATAAAAATACGAAATATTGTTTAATCTGTGATTTTGAAGTGGTTTCAATAGTATTATAATAGATGTAATAAAAGATTTTGTAGTCTATCCCTTCTAGAAATATGGGAACATTAATTACTAAATTCAGTTGTTATTTGAAGAAAAAAAAATGCGTCTTTTCCTAACATAAATTGACTGAAACACGACTAAATATAATATATTAAAAAAGTTTAATAGTACTCTAAAAAAGTCTTCTCCCCGTCCTCATTTGTCTATGGAGCAAGTGCACCAGTTGCCTTCGGATCTAACTAAATAAGTAAATTTTAAATTCGCAGTTCGACAATTTGAACGCATCTCTGTTACCCGATGTGAGGTGGAACGAGACAGCTGACGTGTGGAACTGGAACTGGGCTCAGGGCGAGAGGAGGGTGCAGTGGCCGCAGATATTGAACATCACCAACACACTAAACAACATCACACAAAATACTACACAAAGTACTACGCAGGGCGCTACACAGAGTGCTACGCAGGGCGCTACACAGCGCAGTACCACAGAGGCAGAATTAACAGGGGCGGAGACTCAAAGGGCGAAGTGCCACAAAGCGACGCGGGAGCGGGAACATGTTAGACGCCTGGCTGACCTGGCGCTGTTCACTGCTAGACAGCTGCAGACCTGGGCTGCACATGAGAAACAATATGACGTAAGTAACTTGTGACATATTAATTATTTTTATGCAAGTTTTAGGGAATATAGAGTGTATTAATACCAGTATATATTTACTAGTCAATGTAGGACTACCCCAATTACAATTAGGACATAAATCCGAAACTACACATGACATCCCTCTCGTCAAACTTGTATCAGTCTTGTTGGCTATGGTTACAGTGCGACATTTTTAACTTTGTAGAAAAGTTCGGCACACGCTAAGGAGGAGCGCGCGCTGATCACGCGGCTGGCGTATTTCCTGGACAAGCTGGCCGAGCTGACCGGCTACACGCCAGAGATCAAGGTCTTCAGCAAGCAAACTGACAGTGAGATATACTTATATTATGATTCTGTGTTTCATGTAGAAAAATAACATTTCATGAACTTACAAGACTTCCAAGTCTTTGCAATCTATGCTTCTCTGTGCGTACAGCAGGCGGTGTAGTACTGCTAGTGTGATATAGAAGATTATTATTTTGACAGGGAGCGAGCGAAATAACAATAAAAGTATGTGCTACTCCTCTGCCTCACTGTTCAACTCTTGTGTTAAATTAGGAACAACAACAACAACGACGGTGAATCCTATGTCTGTGCCGATATCGGATGAGCTGCGTCAAATGCTGCTGACCTGCCTCCGCCAGCACACCGCGCACTCACCAGACTCCGCGCCGGCCACAGAGCGCTGCCGAGCGCCGCTGTCGCTGCCGCCGCTGCTCATGAGGATGCTCAACATTACTGAAGGTCTTAACTTACTTCTACTCCATACGTTATCATCATACATTGGCACCCTTCGTACACAGACAGAAAATTAGTACCGGTCATTTTTTACGTTAGTGGGTTCTAAGCGCTGATCTCTATGGAAGGATAAGACATTATAGTTAGGCTTTTTAGTTTCATAATTTCAATTAAAATGCCTACTCCAAGTTTCGCTGCTTTGCTGTTAACTTTTAAGATAAGACTTACATTGTAAATTTTACAGATAACATAATAACAGTAGCGTCAACAACAGCGACGCCGCCGCCCCGCAGCAGCGCCCTCACCACCACGCCTCCACCACCACTGCACATAGACCCTGAGGTCCGCCAGGCCAGGGTCCTCGACAACTACCTCGTCTCCAACGTGTGGGCCAGACAACCCATCAGAACTAAGAGGAAACGCTCTCTTAACGAGCCTCTCATGAAAATGGTGGAATATTACACTAAGCACAAAGCCTGGACCGGAGCTAACAAACTAGATATAGACAAACTTCACGAAGATCTTAATGTTGAAAATCATTTAAAACCTAAATCAATGGAAGATAGATCAGATTTCATTAAAAGGAAGTTAGTTTTCAGTTTCCTTTATCCTTACAAGAATAATAGAGGTTTCAGACGACCTAAACTCCCAAATTTAAAACACGGAGATAAATTAAATAAATACTTGGAGAAACTACGTAAAAGCGATGTGACATCTAGCGATGTTGTTAGAAAAGTCAATATATTGCCTCGGAAGATAAAATCTATACAAAAACGATCAATTATCATCGAAGAATCCGAAGATCCAATGAGAGATATAAGTTTCTATGTAAAGAATAAGCCAGGGACCAACGTGAGGCCTTCCGTAGCTGATGCTGTGAGGGTCAGAGCCAGTCTGCAGAGGATCTTCAACACGGGGAACATCGAAGTGGTGAGACGCTACGGCGCAAACTACAACCCTCTCATACCATCGCCATTTTACTTTGGTGTTATAAAAACTATATCTGATATATAAAAATATCTTGTATTAATTAATCACAGGTTTTGGTAAAATCAAACACATATTTAATTATGCAAAAAATATATTCATCATAATATAGCGATAACCAACTTTTAACATAACCTAGAAATAACTGACAGATGTTTTCCCGCCAAAATTTAATGAAACGTCACTTTATTTCCGAACCGAAAGCGACAGACTAAATATTAAAAAAACAACGATCTTATAAACTTATGCAAAATCAACGATTGTATATTAAACTGTAAGAGAAGGCTTCCGTTGTACTTTAACGTGGAGTTTCACTGACGTCACACTTGTATTCAAATAAATTGATGTCTCAAATTTAGCAATAAGAAAAAGAGAGACATGTTTTATACAATAGTTAGTAAAAATCCACAGTTATAGAATGAAGCGAGACAAAAACAGATGCTTTCGGTTCTAACTTTATAATCAGAATAATCAAAAATCAGCAGAAATTATATATATTTAAGCATTTTCAGAAATTAACTTAAAACTATTTGAATAATATCAGAAATAAATCTATAAAAAATGGCCAAATTACATTTCACTAAAAACATCAATGACATATCATAATGTTGCCAGTTTAAGAAAAAAATTGCATGATTTTAAGAAAAATATTAAATACGACTAAAAATATAATTATGCAAGAAAACTAACACTAAAAGAATAATTAAATAGTAAATAAAAAAAAATCTTATATACTATATAAAGTAGAAAAAGTAGATTTAATGTCGGTTATTGCTTAATACTTAGTTTGAAACGGACCAAAATATATTTGAAATTAAGGAATTACTTCACAATATTGTTTAGTTAACTAATAAGGAATGTTTTCATTCGTTTTTTCATCAGTTTCCTTTGACACAACTTATTTCTTTTATTGTGACCAAATCTATATTATTTACTCTTAAGATAAAAGTTTTTTTTTTTATAAAAAATAATGCAAAAATTCTTCTTTTAACATTTTGTATGATTTGTTAATTTTGAAGAAAACGTTTTCTATATTAAAATGTTTTTATATTGAATTCATTGTTTATTCATCAAAAGATCTATAAAAATTTTGTAAAATTGGTCCCGCATTTTGTGACTTGGAATGCTTTGTATTTTATTAAAAGAAAATAATTTTATCCAAATATTATAAAATACTTTCTAGATTTTTATGAATATTTTTAAAGAGACTTTATGAAAATTAAATATTTACATACATTTGTATAAGAAGACATGATTTTAATATAGAGAATTATATAAACTATAGTGCGACAAACTTATCTGACCCGGTGGAGTGACAAATTACAATAACAATTCATGTCGTTGAAACACGATCCTTGTCACACTGTAACTGTCGTTTTATGTCATTTTCTATGTAAAATGTGACATATTTTCTAAGAGAATTTAATGCATTCTTGTTTGGATTAAATAAGTTTGTCTAGCTAGTTGTATCAGTGTTCTACATGTGACTCTGCGGGCGCTTCTTCCTGCTGAAGAGACCTCCGAAGACGCCCTTCTTGTCCTTCTTATCCTTGCTCACTCCGCCGACAGACAGCTCCGACTCGCCGGATGATCTGATTTTATTTATTACATTCTTTTTAGTCAAATTGTAAAATGTCAAATTATCGCATCGCCGATATTACGTGTTGAATAGTGATCTGAGCAGATCCGTGCGATATTTTTAGAATTGTGAAGGAAAAATTAGAATGAATAGTGAAGGAGTGTTGTTACCTGGAGGCAGGTCTCTGGTCTAGTGCGGGAGAGCCTCCACTGCCGGCCACAGAGGCTGGTCGCGTGCCTCCCGCACCCGCACCCGCACCCGCACCCGCACTGCCCTCGCCGTATGCTGTATAACATAACATACATTGTTTTATAACAATAATACATAACTCTTGTATATAACTAGCTAAAAAAAAATAATGAAAATATGTACATATTAAATTATATACTATGATTTTAGCTTAAATATAACTAAGTATTTAAAACAACATCGGAATTAAACCGAGGGAAAGCAATGTCTACGTCTAACGAAACATTCCTTGCAATTGTAAGTTAAATATAGTTAAAAATCCGATCTTGTGTTGTATCTAGTATAATACAAAAAAAACTTAAAATATCATATTCCATAAACTAATTAAATATATACAAAATAAGCATTTAACACAATACTGTAGGAAAAAAAAAAGCTTAAAAATAATACAACAGCTTCCCAATTTTACATAAACAGCAATACATAAAGCTAGATAACTACATAAAGCCACAGATCAAGCTTACAACAAACTACTAAACAAACATTAATTGAATAGTAAATCATCATTTGAATGTCGGACCTCGTGGAGGTAAGACGTGAGGAAGAAAATAATGTTTATTAGCAATATAAAAGGCAACGCCCTCGTGTCGGCTACATACATTGCACTCTATGCAGCACGTACACCAAGTTGCTGGCTCCTGACACACCGACACCACAACACATACATATATATTAGTATATAAGAAAATATACTCGTGCACAATAACATCACATCTGTCTGATCACGTCAAATATATCTACAAACAATTCATTTTGTTTATATTAATTCTAACTAAAACACAATCTTACTATTGTACTAGTATTATAAATCTGAATGTATGGATGTATGTATGTTTGTATCTCCAGAACATTTGCATAGATTTTTATGAAATTTGTCATAAATATAGAACACATATAAAGTTTTTAATTTAGTACGGAACAATCGCGGGAGACAGCTAGTGAGTAATACTTTAAGATATACAAAGTATTTAAAAAGAGTAAGATTATTTAGAAATGTAACTAAATGATTTTATAATAAAAGTACAGTTGAACTTGGATAAGTAAAATCCAAAAAATAAGTTTCTCGCTTATAGAAACTTATCTTACTCTTACTTATTCAGATTCTTCTGTATATTACTTTTATATACATATAAAAACCCATCCAATTGTTAGTAATTTACATAATTGTTATATAAAATCTACATAATATAGTAAACAATATATTGTTTCTTACAAAAAAAGGCTATAGAAATAACAACAAACTACTGCATCTAAAAAGTAAAATTTTAAAAAATCAAATAAAAAAGCAAAAATAAAAAAGAAATGAGATGCAATAGATAATCTGTTAACAATATAATTAAGATTAACAATAAAATATACAATTGAATAATAAAACAGCTATATTTAAGACCTCTCAAGAACTCCTCCTTGAAGCTTCAAGATAAAATGCAAGCTGAATACTCCTAACTACAGCACTGACCGAGCTCGCTGGCAGAGTAGAAATGCGACGTGGTCTCCACCGTCTGCCAGTTGTTATTCTGTCCCTGACCCTGGCCCTGCCACGTGGGGTTCCTGTTCTGGTCCTTCTCCTGCCAGCTCCTGGTCATCTTCTGCTGGTAGGAGTTGACCAGGGCGGTGACGGACTGCTGGGGGTTCTTGTCGAGGAGACTTCTCTCTGCTATCATGGAGACGCGCTCGGGCAGGTTGGGCCCCCTGTCGGGGAGGGGCGGCGCTCTGTCGGGGAGGGGGGGCACGCTGGCCGGCAGGGGCAGGGCTCCGCTCTCCGCTAGTTAGTTGTTGCTCCAATGTTAGTTGTGTCATATTGTGATGTCATTGCTTTACTTATTATTTTGTTCAGTAAATTATGATTAATATTTAAACAATGATGTACATTTATACGAAACAAAGACAATACAAATTTAGGACGTGGACAAAACACAGTATTTTATAGCGACATCATCCCAACTTGAATGTACAATTATTTAGACAATTTGAATAATAAATCAATGTATGATTGTGTGCTCACCCTCTCTCTGAGAGCGCAGGAACTCTGCGTTGAGATCTCTGCCGTTGGAGAAGCGCGACCTGCCCCACGGGCTGCCGCTGCGCTCTGACACGTTCCTGCAATTGTACACCTTATGTTATATGGAGTAAGCTTCAAAGTTAAATGATGAGACATGAGTTGATAGTGTTTTATAATTTTACGTATTCAGATTAATGTTCAATACGCATTTTGTTTTTCTTTTTTTGATTTTATGACCAACTTTAGTACCTGAGCACGACATCTGCGGGCTCCTCGTGTGAAGTCTGCGAAGGCTGTGCTGGAGGTTGACGTGGCGGCAGGGACGGCAGCACCGCTGACTCTGTAACAGGGTGCGTATATACCTCAATAAGTATACGTTGCATCTTAGTGGCAAATGGAGTCTATTATGGGCTTATAAAAGTGCATACAAATATATGCCCCGCCCACTCATGATGCCCCGCCCACTTTTAAGTAAAACGACTTTTAAAAATTCCTGCGACCTATATTATATGCGATGTTCTCACCAATATGTCTGTCGGGTGTGGCGGAGGCGCGCTTCTGTGAATTCCTCTGCTCCTGTTGCGAGTTCCTGTGCTCCTGCAGGATCTCCGCCTGACTGCGACCAGCACGACGTGGCTCAGGTGACGACGCCGCTGATGATGATGATGATGCATTCCTGGACAACAAGAATATGTTACAAAATGCAAACAAATTATACATATAGGTACACAAATTTTTATACTTATGTATGGATGTTTATAACAAGGTATCTCTGAAACGGCTGCATGGATCTTGATGAAATTTAGCACAGATGTAGAACATAGTCTACATTAATGTATGAAATACATTTTAACCTTTTTTTTATACTGCACATACCAAAAGCGATCGCGGGTAAAAGCTTGTTTGGATATAACGGGATACATACTCGTGCAGCCTCCTCCTGAGCTCGTCAGTTGTGACGCCGGTGGTGGTGGTGGTGGTGGCGGTGGCTGCGGCGGAGGCCTCGCTGTATGGTGTGAGCTGCAGCTCTGGGGGCAGGTGGGCGTGGAAGGCGAGCTTGGCGACCCACTCGGCCAGCAGTTGTGGGGAGGCGCAGGCGAACAGGTACTCCGCCCCGTCGCCGCACGACAGACGGAACACGTTCGCCCGCTTCGTGTAGTCGCTCGCCGCCTCGCACCGCGCCTGTACATACATACATACAATAACGTGTAAAGACCGTATGAATGAATGGTTGAATGATAAAAATGTGACGTCACTTGATTCAGAGAGCGGCCATTTTTTAAATGAGCGGTTACAAGAAATGTTTATGATGTTGGTTACATTGAGTATGGCGACGGGCGGCGCGGCTGCCTTGGCGCTGCCGAAGTCGTGCTGGTCGCGGAAGAAGCAGAGCAGCTGTCCGCACAGCACGGCGTAGTACGTGCGCCACGAGCGCACTGTCGCCCGCACGCCGCCGCACCCCGCCTCCTGCTTGCGCTCCAGGTAACCTGCTCACACTCAAACTTATAACTATCTTATAATACATCGTATCTCTACAACTTCTCAATGGATCTCTGTTTAATTTGGAACAACTATTGTGTTCTTGTCACACTTTTTAAAAGCCTATTTTTTACTTTTTGAGAGATGCTGCGCAGAACATTATGAACAGCGTAAGTAGAGCACTGCTTTGAGTCGCAAAGTTATTTTATAGGGCTAATGGTAAACCCTAATTTACTAAGAAAATATCAAGTTATGGATAATTTTATGTTGATGGTGTGATGATATAAGGACCTTCAATTTCAACAGGCGGCAGCTCGTCCATGTCGTGTCTGTGTCTGCGGAAACTCTGCGTGCGTCTCCGTGTTGTGAACGAGGGCGTGCGCTTCGGCGTCTTCACCACCTGCACGCACGCATTATAATACTGACTGATTTCTAACACTTTACACAATATGAAATGCATTTGACTTGGCACGTCTGTAACGAGATGTTTACTGTAATGTACGTGCCAACTAAAATACAATTGAACTTACACTCATGCTCTCGGCGCGCTTGACATGCGTGTCAGTGCGCTGAGGGCGGTCCAGTGGTGCGGACACATTCTCCTCCGAGGAGGCGGCCTTCGCTGGACCCATCGTGTTAGCTGATCCAGTCGCCGCCACGCGCTCCACCTGACACAAACAATTTTGGCTCATGTTAGAAAAATACATATATGGCTACTAAACACAGAAGTTTTTCTAAAAGTGTTTATGTACCTCTCTGGTGGGCTGGTGTGGGGCGGTGGGCGTGTGAGTGGTGGGCGTGGTCTGTGGTGGGGGCGCGGTGTCGCGGCGGCGCTCCTCAGCGATGCGGTCCATCTCACGGCGGCGGTACTGCTGCAGGCGCTCCGCCTCCTGCTTCTCCGCGTACCGCCGTCGTGCAGCCTCCTCCTCCGCCTGCTGCTCGGAGAACGCCTGCTCTATCTACACACACACAAATCCCATTAACATATCAAAAGTAATCCAAATAAGCAATGATCAACACTTAGCGTTAGTTTCTGAGAGCAAAGTCTCAGTTTAAAAGATAATGAAAGGGATGACGATATCTCTTATACAGAGATTTTAAACACACAAGCCGTTGTGTTATTTACCAGCGTGATCCGTTTGAGTGCGTTAAACTTGTCCTTCTGTGACTCGATGGTCTCCTCGAGGTCGCGATGTCTGTTGATGAGCTCCTCAGTCTGCGCCACACTGCTGCCGTACTTGCCGTCACGGACCAGTGGCATCCTGGAACACATACGCTACTGTGAATTCTGTCTGCAGGCAAATTAACCACAGACAATGAAAGGGGTGACAAGTAACACTATTGGCGTTAAAAAGGTCAAACTGTGTACAAATTTAACCAGGAGGTTGCAGTCAAGTCTTAAAGATTGACGTCATATTAAGACGGAAACACGAAGACTCTATTGTTCCACACGTTTGCTGTGGGCATTAGGAAGCAATTGTGATACCTGGTAAGTATCCAGTGTTCCAGCGAGTCAGCATCTCGCAGGAAGATGAGTGCGTCCAGATGTCGCTCGTAGACAGTGGCGCGCGCTCTCCACGCCGCCTCCAGCGCCCCCTGCCGGCTGCGCAGTGTCGACACGCGCTCCTCTATCTCGTTCGCCATGAAGTGACCTTCACGTACTAATTTCTCACCTACATACAAAACACAACATAAGGAAAGCTAGAAGAAAATATAGAGATAAAAATGTCAAAGAAAACTTAAAATTCGGGTCATACCGTTGCTATAGAGTGTGTGGAAGGCGTCCTCCTTGGCGTCGATCTCGGCGCGCATGTCCCTGTGTCGCGCCAGCAGCCGCTCGCCGCCCGCCACGTCGCCCGCCAGCTCGGGCGCAGTCACACGCGCTATCATCTCGTTCGTCCACGCCCTGCACAACAACACCGCTACAGTACACTGCGCCTCGCGCACTCTCTCAAACCGAGGTCTTGTACTCACAGCAGGTCCTGGTACGTCTGGAAGTACGCCTGCAGGTGGTCGGCCAGTGCCAGCTGCTGCTCCGAGTGCGCGGCGTGCGCCTCCAGCGCGCCCAGCGCCTCGCTCACCTCCTCCAGCTTGGCGCTCACGTGCTCGCGCGCGTCCGGGAACGCCGCACCCAAACTGTCAGACACAATAAAGTTGAATGTTTGAGTAGAATAATTATTTTGTAGTATTAGTATTAAAAAGGTTATAGGCTATTTATCATCACGCTACATCACCAAATAAAACCTTCAGTAAATGCTTGTGTACTGACCGTTCGGCCTCCTGCTTGAGTTCCTTATGCGCATCCTGTATGGCGAGCAGGTCAGCCCGCAGCGCGCGCAGCTGGTGCAGCTGGCGGTGCAGCTGCAGCGCCGCCTCCTTCTCCGCGATCCACGCGCCCGTCTCCTCCGCACGACGGTCGAACTCGTGCACCTGCCGCGCTCCCGCCAGCGCCTGGGGACACACACGACACATTGAAGGAGAGATAGAAACATATGACGAGAAAGAGAGAGGTAGCGAGTCGTACCTCCTGCCTGGCGACGGCTAGTTCTTTAAGGTCGTCCCAGAGTCCGCGGATGTCGTCGATGCGCTGACGCACGCGGTCTGCTTCTGGCGCGTTGTCCTCCAGCAGCGCGCCGCCCGCCTCGCACACCGCCTCGATGCGACCCTCATTGGCTGTCACGATACACAACATGTAGCCACGCTAACCCACATACCTTGATATCTACAGACAACAACTATCTCTTTCTGGTTACCATGTAATTGTGTGAGGAAGTTGTCGAAGGCCTGCTGCAGCGTGTCCACATGCTCTACGTCGAGACCGTAGTCCTCGCTGGCGGCGGTCGCCATCTGCTCGCCTATCCACTCCTGCGCCTCCGAGCACTCCTGCACGAACCTGCGCACGTGCAGCACCGACATTCAGTATACGGTTTACATCGTATGTGATATATTGAGTGTTTTTGTGTCACTCACTTGAAGTACTTGAGGCTCTGCTGCAGACGCTGCTGCCGGCGCGCGGCCAGCAGTTTCAACTCCTCGTACGCGCTCTGCAACTCCTGCAGCATCGTGCGCACCGTCTCCGCGTCCGCCGGCGACCGGTCCTGTACATACAAAGTCAAACATATCATATTACTACATGAAAAAAGGACCAGTAAAAGACTCTAAATGAGACAATTATAACTAACCGTTTGTGCGGCAGTCTTTTCTAATCGTGCGAGTGTCGAATCAAATGTGGCCAGCTCTCTGATCTGTGTCTCCAGACGTCTTGTCAAAGCCAGCACATCCTCCTCATCGCGGCCGACATCCGGTGCGGCGAGCGGGGCGCGGCGGGCCGCCAGCCAGGTCGCCGCCTCCGCACCCTCCGCCAGCAGCGCCAGCAGGTCGGCACGTGCCCGCAGCGAGCACGCGCGCGCCCCCGCCGCCTCCACCACACAACGCAGCTGCTGGGACAGCTCCGCCGCACGTCGCTCCAGCGCTGCACCCGCAAAGTGCCCGCGGCGGGACAGCGTGCTGGCGCGACCTGACAGCGCCTTTATTGATGGCTCCCTGCAACTCATCGCAATAAATAAATTAAAATCAAGTCAAATAGGGAGCAATTAACAAGTCAAGTCAATTGAATACAACGAACCTAGCCAGCAGCTCAGCTTCGAGCGCCAAGTGTTTCTTGAGCAGCGCCTGGGCCTCAGGGAGCGAGTCTCCGAGCGGCGCGTCCGACTCCAGTTCGGCACCGCGCTCTCGCAACCTGAAACATCACCTCAAGTGAGTACATACCACACGACTGTTTGACCAAGGTGATGCTGTCAGTACTGACCAGTCGAACTCCTCGTCGGCGTCTCGGTCCCAGCGGTGTAGCAGCGCGGCGTCCTCCAGGTTGTCGCGCCGGATCTGCATAGGCTCCTGCAGCTGCTTATACCTAGGAACACCGTACAATGTCAACAACCAATCAACGAACAAGTAACTGCACACGTGATGGTGCGGGGGCGTACCTAGTGACGGCACGCTCCGCCCTCTCGAGTATGTCCTCGGCCATGAAGTGTCCGTTCCTGGCGAGCTGGTGCGCAGTGTCGGCCAGCTGCGCCGCGGTGTCCGCCTTGCTGGCGCACTGCTGCTCCAGTCTGGTGTGACGCTTCAGCAGCGCCGTCACAGACGTCAAGTCTTTGCCTATCAAGCCATAAACAAAGTTAATACACCTAAGCTCGATAGTAATTACTGTCGTAAATTATCCTGCCCGAACGACCAAATATACGTTTTTTTTTGTCTGTTTAGATACATGATGAGACAAAGGTGTGAACTGACCGTGGTCCTCGCTGAGGAGCTGAGCCTCGACGTCGTCCAGCCAGGCTGTGAAGTCGTCCAGGCCACGCAGGTACACACGCGCCTGGTACGCCTCCTGAAGACGCTCGCGTCGCAGTTTGGCTGCGGCCTGTCACATACATTACAAGTTAGAACTAAGATATTTATGTTGAGACCAACACAATACATGAAACAAGTCATACCTGCAATTCTCTCCACAGATTCTCCAAATCTTCGACATGTTTGGCAATCTCCTGCGACGCGTAGTGTTTCTCCTCTGCAAATACAATTTCATTATTATTGAACATTAAAGTACAGCGCCCTCTATCGTGTGATCCTGTAACTTACCGATGAGCTCCTCGCCGGTGTTGGCAACATCGTCGATACGCTTCTTGTTGGCCGCCAGCTCCGACTCGAACGCCGCCTGCTTCTGGATTTTGCTTTGCAAGTTTGACAGCTCCCTGGTAATAAATAGAGTCGTTATTCAATTGAACCTTTGTGACACTAATGTGTTGCTATCCTTCTCTCTCTCTCTCGTTGTGTAATATCGTTCTGTGTCTGGTGCACCTGTAGCTCTGGTCGTTGGCGATCTGCATCTTGAGCTCGATCCACTCGCGCTCGTGTGCCAGGTTGCGGCGGAACTCCTGCAGCTGCCGCGCCTGCTGCAGCTTGCTCTCGCGCTCGTCGCAGCGCTCCTACAACAAACGTTACTATTAGTTGGAGGGTCACCAGATACTGCAACTGTGTGTGAGTGACGTCGACTTCTTTTAGCCTGACCTTGAGCCGCTGCGCCCTGTCGAGCAAGTGCTGGACGCGGCGCTGTATGTAGGCGGCGTCGTAGTGGTCGCGCTGCAGCAGGCCGGCGGCGAACCGCTGCACCTCCGCCACGCGCCCAACCTGCGACTCCACCAGCTTTGCGAACTCCGCGTGCTTGCGGATCAACGTCTCCACAGCTGTGACACACATACAACACATTACACTCTAGTCGACGACAATAAGAATATCTTCATCTCGTAAGCTGGTGTATTGAATTCCTCACCATCGAGGTTGTCGCCCAGGTCGTCGTTGTTGAGGAAGGCCTCCTTAGACGCGAGCCAGTCCTCCGTCTGCTGCGCCTGCTCCTTGAACAGCTGCAGCTCGTGCGCCTGCACAAGCATCACACAGTCAGAAAAGACCATAGAGTAGACTACTTTGACAATAACTGTGTCTTTCGACAGTTGTACATTACCTGTGTAAGGTACTGTTTCCTCTGCAGCCAGGCTTGGTCCAGGCTATCAGCGAGGGTTGCTACGCGCTGGATACGCTCCGGTCTGCCCGCAGACTCCGCCTCCTTCTGCAGGGACGCTATCGCCTTTTGTCGTCCATCTATCTCCGCCTACACACATACACATTTCAAATAAAACTTTTTGTAAATTAAAAAATACCACATATAAATATCATAAATAAGTACCAAAGGTTTAAAGGTAAAATTTACAGTTTTTCGCCGTCAAAATTCTACGTGGGACCCACCTTCCTTTCATGATGGACCTCGAGCAGCGCCTCTGCGTCGGCGACGCTCTCCGGGGGCTCCGCGCTGTCCATGCGCTTCACCGTTTCCGACACCCACACCTCCAGCTCCTGCACACATAGTATGAATTGATGAGAGTGAGTTTATACGTAAAAGAGGACTTGAACCTTAATGCATTTATTATAAAGTAGATATTGGTTTGTACGGCAATAGATACGATAGTATACTGACCTTGAGCGTGTCATCAAACTTGTGCTCCGCGATGGCCTCGTCGAGCAGCGCGGTGCGGCGCGCGGCCAGCTGCTGCAGCTCATCCCACGCCGCGTCCAGACGCTGCAGGCTGCTCGAGATCTCACCAGCGCTCTCTGGGTGACTATACACACAACACAACACAATTTTATATTAGTCTGACGAAAGATGGCGCCGTATTATAATGCATCAAGAAGATCTTGATAGTGTTTTTAATGATGTAGCATTGAGGTGTACCTGGCTGCGAGGCGGTCTCCCTCCTGGTGCAGCGCCTTAAGACGATCAGCCACAGCGCGAGCCTCCGCCCAGCGCGCGAGGTGCCGCCGGCGCAGCTCCTCCGCGGCGGGCAGCTCACGTCCGCGCTCCTCGCTACTGAACGCAGCCGCTTTCTTGCTGATGCGCTCCGCTGTCTCCTCCACATCTCTGTACAACAAAGGTTTCTCATATTACTTAACGGGTCTTTCATCATATCAAATACTAAACTAAATGTTATAAAAATTGTAATTACCTGTTGAAGGAGTGAAGCAACAGCGCAGCGTCGAGTCTGTCGCGGTAGGCCTGTAGGGCTCCGCTAAGAGCCCGCCACCGCCCCAGCACTGCGTCCCGACGCGCCGCCACGCCTCCAGCCTGTGCGCCCGCGCCACCACCCTAAACAAATAGTACACAATGTTACTAACACAACCTGTCTTCTCTCTCATTCACATTGAAATAATCGAGAAAACAACATGATTCTGTGCAGATGTATCAGTAATCTATACCTTTTGCAGCAGCTTGTCAGCGAGCGCGACAAGTGCACGCACGCGCTTGTCGTCAACTTTCATGTCACTGTCCAGGTCGTCCAGCTTGCGCAGGAGCGCGCTGCAGTGCTCGTAGTCGCGCCCCAATTCATGCGCTTGAACCTGCACACGATTATGTACTTTAGCACTAAAGTAATAAGGTTGAAGTTAACATAATTTGATACAACTTCGTACCATCATCTCCTTGTCTCGGATCCAGGCTTCTATCTTGTCCAGGTGTTGATTGAACTCCAACATGTCCTGAGCCTCCTCGAGACCGCGACCTATCAATCAAAATTATAACATTTTTATCTATCGACTTGATTTTTTTATAAAAAACACCAGCTATTGACATTTTTACATAAATACGTTTAAAGATTCTGCTGACCTCTCTGTTCGGTGGCGGTCTCCAGAAGCTGCCAGTCGTTCTGCAGCTGTTGCAGCTGGCGGTCGACCTCTGCATCGGGGCGAAGCTGTTCAGCCAGAGCCTGCACCTCCTGCAGCCGCGCCTTGTGCGCCGCCAGCTCGGCCGTGAACGCCTGGTGCTTCTTTAGCTTCTTGATCTTGTCCTCCAGGTCTGTCACTTCACCTGAAACATTGATTACGTTGTGAATTGAAGTAAATGATGTCACAAATGTGATACAAACATAACGTATGCGTTTTACTCACCAGCTTGTGCGGGTAGTTGCGCCAGCTTGTCGGCAACCCAGGCTCGAGCCTCTGCGGCGTCCCGCGCGAACTGCGCCCGCGCACGCGATCTCACCAGCTGCTCGCGACGTAGTGCCGCTGAATCGTACAGCTAGTGACATCAAAAATAAAAATATTATAAGCGACAGATAGAAATACAAAATTCAAGTAAGGTAATAGATATAGTGTGGGTGTTACCTTCTTTCTCCTTTCGTTGATCTGCTGCAGCTCGTCGGCGATGCGTTGGCTCTCCACGTGGTTCTGTTGCAGCAACTTGTCGCCATGGTTGTTCAATGTTGTTAGTTTCTCGTCCTACAATACACAAGTAAAAGTTATAGTCGTTCTACTGTAATTATTCTATCATTTAATATATTTGGCAGCTGTCGTGTGGGACAGTACCTGTGTCGCGAGCAGCTTTTCAAAGGCTTCGTGCTTCTTGAGCTGGTTGTCAACCTCCTCGACGCTGCAAGTTGGCGATATCTCTGTGCTGAGTGCGGCCTCCTGTGATGCGCACAGCTCGTGCAGCTGTTTAGCATCGCGCAGGAAACAGTGCAGGTCGTGCAGCTGGTCCAGCGCCACCTGGCGGGCAGCCCACGCACTGTGCAGCTGCGCGCGCTCCTCCACCACCGCCTCGCACTTCTCCGCTATCTCCTGCACATACACACAACATTATCATACACATTCCAGTATACACACTACGACATACGATTCATGTGTAATTAGGCGACCTGTGCGGCGGGATGTCTGGCGTCGATGAGTCGTTGCGCCCTCTCCAGTGCGAGTCTGAAGTCGTCGTCACGCGCGTCGATCTCAGCGCGCAGGGCGTCGTGGTGTGCGCGCTGCGCCTGCGCCGCGGCCGCTGAGCGTGCACGAGCCGCGCCCGCCATGCCACCACGCAACGCCGCTGACCATGTCAGTACGTCGCGCACCTGATAAAAACATGTTAGTACTTCTATGTCTAAATAATTTCAGTTCTATGTCTCAAGTGTGTCACCTCTGAGAGGAACTGGTGCAGTTCGAGGTGCTGATGCAGCAGTAGACGACGCTGGTCGGCAGCGCTTCGCAACGCGGCCCACGCGTCGGATAACGCACGCTGCCGCAGCGCGATCTGCTGTTCATTGCCACCCGGGCACAGTTTCTGTAAACGGGCGCCCTCCTCTTGTAACACCTGAAATGAACATACAATATTAATAAGATTCAATCGCTTTATAGCTATTTGATAGTTGCTACTGATTGCAGTGTAATGTACCTGCATCTGCGCGTCGATGGCGAGTAGGTCTGTCTCCAATGTGTCGTGGTCCCGCAGCAACGCGGTGGCAGCGCGGAGGTCACGCGGTGGCGGCGGGGCGGCGAGTCGGGCAGCACGCTCACTAGCGCGGCCCACAAGCTCTCCCGCGTCGCGGTGGAACCTGTGTATCTCGCCTGCAGCGTGCAGCCGCTGCGCACGAGACCCAATCTGCTCCACCAGACGCTGCCACGACTCTCTGACAGGCAATACACAGTCAATTAGCAACATTTCATCATAGATAAATAATTTCTTGTTGCAAAATGAACTGACCCCAGCGCCTCCTGGCGGCGCTCGATGTCGGCAATGTAGGGGCTGTCGGAGGCGAGCAATTTCTTGGCCAGCTCCTCGCATTGGTTGAAACGCTCCGCACCGCTCTCCACGCGGTGCCGCAGTTCCTCGAACTTTGATCGCAAAATCTAAACAAACAAAAAATCAGTTAAAGTTTTACTTATTAATAAATACATAAATGAAGGAAGGATAATTGATAGGGAAGTACAGACCAGTAGATGCTCGTAATCCTGCCCGTAGTCCTCGCTGGAGGCGGCTGCGTACTGCTCCTGTATCCAGCTCTCCAGCTCGGCGCTCTCGGCCAGGTACTCATGTCTGCACACACTCTCGACGAGGGCGCCTTGTCGTTGCTGAGCGAGTCGCTGCAGCCGCGCCAGGCTGCCGGCCAGCAGCGCGTGCCGCTCCACCAGCTCGGGCTGACCCATGCTGGCCGCAACGTGACCCATCTCAGCTATGATCGCCGCGTATGTGTCCAACTCCAGTTCCACCGCCTAGATTTATACGAGTTATTTTTATGCAAATAGTATAAAATCCTAAACATTGATTTTTATAAGGTAAATTGTAATTACTTTGTGCCTGGTGAGCAGCTGCGTGGCGCGGTGCCTGTCAGCGCCGACATCAGCAGAGGCGAGTGCGGCCGCCTTGTCCGCCAGCCAGGAGTCCACCTCGAGCGCCTCGTGCAGGAACTGTTGCGCTCGCAGCGCCGCCTCCAGCCGCGCCCCGCGCTCCTCCGCAGCCGCAGACACGCGACTGTACGCCGCTTCCAGCTCACCGCTTAGTTCCTCAATCTGTACACAGACGTGGATATGTAGCTAGAATGGTTGTACATCAACCAAACTACGCAGTGAGTGATGTCGCCACTGTCCATAATACAACCAGCTGATTGGCTGAGGTTGGAGGACAAAAGGGCTTGTGGTATCACCTTTTCCTTTTGCGGATGCTCTTCCTCGACGAGGGTACGTCCCTGCGCCAGCACTCTCTCTATGAGCGGTCGACGACCGAGCAGCTCAGCGCGCAGCTTGGCGTGTTTCTTCTGAGCTGCCTGTGCGGCGTGCAAGTCCGAAGGCAGCGCGGTCGAGCTGGCCGCCGCCTGTCGCTCCTGAAGCCAGTCCAGCTCACCAGACACCTCCGCCGCGAACTTGTGCAACCTAGAGAAGTTAATTTCAGTTTTAATTATTTTTTCTGGATGACGATATTAATAACGTTATCCAAATCATTGTTACGGACCGCATGCTGGTCTCCAGCGCGGCGCGGCGTGCGGCGGCCCGCGGGCGCAGCTTGTCGAGTGCGGCCAGCAGAGCGGCGCTGTCCCGCTCGATGGCCGCACCGTCAAAGTGCCCGCCCGACACCAGGTCCTCGCCCTGCGCCGCCAGCGCTTTTGCGCGGGATTCCCACTGCGACAGCTCCTGCTCCAAAGCCTACACCACACATAACAAGGTTAGAGATTGAACGAGAAGGAAACATAAGGGGAGTAAAAGAGACATAATGACACCAACCTGATGTTGGTTGAGCAGCCTCTTGCAACTTCTGAGGTCTGTACCGATTTCTTCGCTCTTAAGTGCACGCTCCAAGTCTACTAGTCGTGCTTTAGCGTCCTCAACGGCTCTGTCGACAAATGCAAAATTAGTAACCACACTCTAGTAGAAACATATTAATAATTGTGCTAACTTCGTAGTTACCTCCTGTGCTGCCGCTGCTGCGCCGCCTGCCTCAGCTTGCTGCCCTTGTCACGTGAGGCTGCGACCAGTTCCTCCCAGGCGGTCTGCAGATCTCTCAGCCGCTCGGACACCTCCTCTGCGCGCGCCGGGTCCGACTTCTGCAGTGATTGCCCGATCTGCCACAGGACACGTTAATGTTGACAAATAGTCCTTCAAGTCAGATATTAAGTTTATAAATGTACAGTACTCACACTCTCGACATTCCTGAGCTGTTTCTCATTGGCCTGCAGCTCGCGCTCGAAGGCCTCGTGCTTCTGCAGCTTCCTCTCCAAGTTAGCCAGGTCCCTGACAATATTAATATTGTACAAAAGAATTCTATCTCAAAGATAACTCTGAACTTGGAGCACGAGAATTCAAAGTTTACACACCTGTAGCTCTGGTCCTTGGCAGTTCTAGTCTTGTCCAATATCCAGGTTTGTAGCTCATCAGCCGCCGCCACGAACTAAAATAATAATTTATCATTTTCAAAGAACTATATATCAAACTTTGTAAGATCTGTGACCATAACCTTTTGTCTCTGTATAGTTGTGTATGGTGTACGTACCTGCTGATGTGCAAGACTGGCGAGCAGAGCACGACGGCGCTCAGCTGCAGCCTGTCTCACGTTGTCACGTCGCTGCACCACGGCCGCTCGTCGTGCCGCGATGCTACGTAAAGAAAAAGAAATCTTAATTAAGTCCATTCTTTCTACAAAGTATTGCACCACGTAGGAACTGTGCTTACTGTTTCTCCGCGTAGTGGCGTGGCTGCTGGCGCTCAAGGGCAGCAGCACGCTGCACAAAGGCCGCCAGCCGCTCATCCTGCGCTCCAAGTCGCGCCTCCAGCTCCTCCTGCTGCTTCAGCAGCGCCTCCACCTCGTCTACTGACGACTACAACAAACACATTATTAAACATACAATACCATTCGATAGAGGGCGATGTAATTAATAAACATTTTAGTGTGTACTAACGCCGCACTGGTTGTACTCGAGGAAGGCCTCGTGCGCGCCGCTGGAGGCATCGATCTGATCCGCCTCGCGATTGAATGTCTGCAGCTGCACGCCCTGCTTCAGCACCACCTCCTTCTCCTGCCATTCTGCACACACCATGTACATGTTATATAGTCTACTTCGATTTTAAGGAACTTCATAATTAAATATAATAATCTTCTTTCTTACCCTTGTGCAGAGCTTTCTGTTCAGCCTCAAGGGTTTTGATTTTCTCAGCGACGTCTGTGAGCGAGGGATTGTTGGCCAGCAGTTGCTTGCCTAGACCTATTACTTCCTTGAATCTATAAGCAATAACAAAAAAAAAATATATTAATTCATCTCTTCAACACACAGTTCTAAGGCAAGTACTCAAAAGCATCAAGTGGTGAATGACATATGAACTACTGAAGGAATGAGTGAATGAACATACTCGTCGTCGTATCCCTTGATATCGTCATGCAGCTCCTGGTGCTGCTTGTACAGCGCCTCCGCAGTGGCAACGTCTTTGGCCGTCACCTCCTGCTGCAGCTGCTCGCGTACTTTCTATAAAATCAAAACCCAATGTCAGACTACATACGCCACCAGCACACAGAAGACACGATCCGGTTTTCCATTTTTCTAATTAGGAAAATATGGGGCAAGAGAAAAATACTTTTTGTAATTTTACCTGTACAGTGTCGTGCAGCTGTGCGCTGTTGCTGGCGAAGACCTGCAGGCCGACAGCGCTCTCCAGCCGGCTGCGGCGTTCTGCCGCCTGCGCCTGGCACCGCAGCCACGCCTGCTGCAGCTGCTGCTGGCGCGCCTCCACGTTACCGCGCTCGCTCGGGTACTGGGACTTTACCCTGCACATACGATTATACTCAGATGGACAGGACATCATTTTGTGTTAAGGGAATTTCAACTCTTTTCAATGGGTATAAGACTTTTTACCCGTAACTACGTACCCATTCATTTTGTACCATTCAATAAGGCTGCGTGAAACATACAAATTATCTCGTTTTCTTTCTTATTTTTTTATTATAATTAACTTAAGTAGCGCAGTTTAACTCACGAGTCTGCGAGCAGTGCGACAGTGTTGACCTTCTCCCTGAGCGGCTCCAGCTCGCGCTCGAGCTGCGCGTGCCTGCGCTGCAGCGCGCGCACTGTGCGCAGGTCCGCGCC